>NC_134487.1:291084012-291153095 GCF_040206685.1 Ascaphus truei
TTCTGTTTTTAAAAAAAACAACTTTGAAAGACCAATTTTCTTGTATTCTATTTTAACAGCCATTTGCTAAGGCACTGCCCCTCCATGTCCTGTCACAAGCTCTGGCACACCCCTTTGTCAGCCCTGCCCTCCTCTAGCACATGTCAGTGCAGGAGTGCTCATGAATATTCATGAGCTTCCACTGAGTGACATAAGCAGAAGAAAAACATATGCCAGCTCTAATGATGTCACCAAAATTTCACCGATCTAAAACATGGAGAACGAATTGACCTGCAGCTATGCAGTTCTTTAGGTAAGTAGCGATTGCACACATGAAACTATTGAAGTAAAAAAATAAATTAAAAAAAAAAAAGACTGAACTGCAGCTTTAATGAAAAGACTCAGGAGCATAGGAGCTGTCCAATGACTCAGGTGAGCGGATTGTGGTTATGTACAGTAGTAGAAACCATGTTTCTACAGGTAAATGTGTGTTTTAACATCACTGAATTAATTGACTAGTTTTTAATGTAAAATATGGGTAGAGGATACGTGACACGGAATAATGGTGTTATTCATCAATTTTTGCGTCATAAGCCACCATTGTTTTCTCTTCTCAGCAAAGACCTCCTTTAGGCTTGAAGTGATGTAAACTGTTCCTTACATTTGAGCCAAGAAAAAAAAGTTGGATGTTCATCTACATGCAGGAGCTTGATATGTAGTCCTCCAAATGAAAAGATTAGTCATGAGTTCCCAGATCCTGAAGGGAATCTGAGTTATCCAACTGCTGGGAGCATTCAGTTACGAACACAAGACCCTGTCCAGATGTGTATGCATGCTAAAATGACTTATTTAGGAGCACAGCAGCTTTACAGGTGCTTGAGAGAGACATAGTGAGGAACATGGCGTCTGTCCAGGTGATGAAAAGACTCAGCAACACAGGAGCTGTCCAGATGCTTAAAGGACTTGGTTTGGGGCAAATGAGCTAACTAGTTGATGGAAATATTCTGTTAGGAAGATAGGAGCTGTACAGATCCTCAAAATAAAACTTTGCTAGAGATACTTGGTGGTGACCAAATTCTGAACGGACTCAGGAACACAAATCCTGCCCCCGGGGTCTAATGTGTGATCCCAGGAGATGTTCCAGCCTAAAGCATTGCACTGACGAGACAGCAGCTGTCTGTTTCCAAAGTAGAATGATATGCTCTGACCCCTGCTGATATCCCTCCCTCAAGGCAGCTCTCAATGTGCTGATATTTCTGCATTGATTGCAGGCTAATGGTTCACCAACTTGATTTAACTCCATTCCTCACCGAAACCATCTGTCATGCGTTGCTCAGTGCAAAAGCACTACACATTAAATATTATCTTATGTCTTTTTTTTTTTTATAGAGAAACAAATTAAGATTAGTTTAAATATATAGTACCAAGTCAATTTACCAAATGTCTCTTGAATGGTATCTCATTTAATCCCTCAGATCTATCCCAAACGCATGTCCCTAGACATATATTTCCATTCTGAATGAAAACTCAGAAAGCAATGGCTTGATCAGTGTGTTACAATGGCATGGACTTGCATGCAATGTAAATACATGTTCATACAAATATACTGAGTTACTGCCTCTTCTGTGAGTTAAACTGTTATGAAATTATCCTTCTCTCCATTATGAAACTAGCAATATAAATCTACTACTGGCTGTGGAGCTGTAGTCCAAATTAGAACCTTGGGACCACTTTTTTAAATCATTAAATACATATAATTTGGGTCAGTTAGCAGGTGTAATTGATGAAGTTAGGTGGGAAGAGTTGGGTTTTGTTGGAATAAATAGCTTGCATCTTTTAAAGGTTAAGAAGGAAAATGTACATTGCATCTCAATCAATAACCATGCTAATGTATTAAACACAGTGAGGTGGATGTTCCAGGGCAACACCGTGCATTACATGGAGTGTAAACAGCAATAGGGTTTCCCATAAATGTAATAAATACAGTATTAGTTATCAATGAACAATGAGTTGGGTAGAGAGGCTAATAACATAATAGCTTAGAGTCACCCTCCATTGTCATAAAGTACTAGGAAAACACTCCCACAAGCCCAAATCTGCCATATTCCACTGAGACAATCTAATCAAACTTAGATTGCTTGAAAGCACAAACTCCTGTTAGCAGGAACCTGTTTATTTACTGCATGTTCAGCTCCTGTAAAGTTCTGAAGTAGGAGGTAGAGTTATCTGCTTTATCTGCTGTCAGGCCCGATGGAATCCGAACCCACAATTTCTGCTGTCCAGGGCAGCAGTTCTAACACTGAGCTGAACCAGCTGCTTGATAGCTTCTCTGCCACAGCATACTTTTAAGTTTTACTACTCACACGTGTTGCCAATCCGTCTTGTGGGCACTCCCCCTGGCTTCCTTTGCAAGCTGATCACATCCACTTCCTGGTTGCCAGATCAATGTGCCTTTGCATCCAGTCTTGATATCAGAGCATCTATCCACCTGACTTGTCTGCTGCCTGGTCTTGCCTGTCTGAGTATGTTTGTGACCTCTTTCTGCCTTGACCCCAGCCTGCCTGACCACATTGTTACTTCCTGCATACCATGACCCTGACCTGTTATACCATTATCCTATCTGTCGTTTATTCTGACCTCAGCCTGCCTGGCCTTTGCTTCTTGTCCTTTGTACTGCATTATTTTTTGATCATGCCTTCCACCATCTCTGTGGCACACGCCTAATCTTTACAACCACGCTTCGGGGTCCATCAAGTTCCGATTGTTCCAGCCATCAGATTCCACTTCCTATTATGGAGCCCACCTTTATTGGTGCCTTACAACTGCACACTGGCAAGTTCTTCTTAATAGGCAAGGCTGTCAGGAAATCTCCCCCCTTTATGATTGAACCACTTATTGATTTACCTAGGAAACAAAACAAACAAATGATCCAGTATCCTACCTTGTATCGCAGTGAATACAACATTATGGACCACATCCAAGTTGTACAAGAGGTTATTTCCCAAAGTAATGAATATGATCTATCACTCATCTTAGGATTCCTACATTACAGAAAAATATTTGATTCTCTCTGCACCTCAGCAATTTTTCCCTTACATTTTTTATTGAGATTTGTGTAATGAGGAATGGGGGTACAGAATGAAAGAGGGGGACAGGGAGGTGGGGAAATGGTCAAGGTATACAAATAATATGAAAATAAATCAAGAGTTTATAGATTATACAGGCATACCCCGCTTTAAGGACACTCACTTTAAGTACACTCGCGAGTAAGTACATTTCGCTCAATAGGCAAACGGCAGCTCACGCATGCGCCTGTCAGTACGTCCTGAACAGCAATACCGGCTCCCTACCTGTACCAAAGCTGTGCGCAAGCGGGGAGACTATAGAGCCTGTTACAAATGCGTTATTCACATCAGTTATGCACGTATATGACAATTGCAGTACAGTACATGCATCAAAAGTGGGAAAAAGGGAGTGCTTCACTTTAAGTACATTTTCACTTTACATACATGCTCCGGTCCCATTGCGTACGTTAATGCGGGGTATGCCTGTACATAAGAAAAAAAGAAACAATCATAAGTCAAAAGTTAAATTTGAAATTACAATTCAAATTAGAGTTGGTCATCCAGAGAAACCTAACAATGAGCATAACGAGTTTTACAGAAATGATAGGAAAGAGATTAATGATACGATCACTTGACCATGTTCTATATCCATTGGAGGAGGGTTTATAGAAACAGTGTGTCTCTACCAGGGGCAAAATCAGTTCCAGTGGAGAGCCATGGGTCTCATGCAGACTGGAATTGATTAGTGGTCTCGTTTAGAAATGCTGCAATTCTTTCAGAAACCACTATTTGTCTAATTTTACTTTTAATTGTACCTTAAACAGGAGCCAATTGATTCCATGAGAAAGCAATATATTTTGCAGCAGATATAATATGAGTTATGAGATTGTGTTCATTCTTAGTTATGTCAGGAGGTAATTTATTAAGTAACCTCTGCAGTTTTTAAGGCCTTAAGTGTTGAATCGTATATTGATATTATAAAGAACATTTAATGAATGCCACATCAAGCCATTGAATTGAGAAGAAAAAGGAATCTAAAACAGTGAATACTTGAGTCACCTATATTCTGCAGATTACATTGTTATTTTTGCCCAAGTTCGGAAGACTTCAAGCAACAAATTGGAGAACCGGCCGAATAAAGTAAGAATGTGGCCTCCATATGAATCTCAGCGAGACCAAAGTGATGTTCAACAAATGTGTCAATGCTACAAATATTAAAAATAAATAAGTCAGAATAGAACAAGAAGTCGAAGATTATGTTTACCTTAGCCAGCAAGTATCAATATATGGGAACCTTTCAAATTAAATCAATAGGAGAATGAAGATAAGATGTAGTTTCTGTAGAAGACACAAGACAATCTTTCAAGGGAACCTTCAACTGTGCCTCAAGAGGAAAGTTCTCGACCAGGGTATTCTGCCCGTGCTCACATATGTATGTGAAACATGGACCCTAAATGTGAAGACAATTCAGAAGCTTCAGACAACTCGAAGTAGTATGGAGAGATGCATGCTGGATAATACCCGAAGAGACAGGAAAAAGAATGAATGGGTTTGATAGCAAACAAAAGTCTGTGACATCATCACAAGGGTGAAGAAATTGAAATGGCAGCGGACCGGACATATCCTAAGAAGAAATGACCATTGTTGGACACAGATGTACTTGATTGGATTCCGAGGGAGATTAAAAGATCAAGAAAATGACCAAAAGTAAGACAGGAAGACATCGGAAAATTTGTTTGAACAAAAAATGGAGGAGAGGCTTACAACTTCAATGCCTAAAAGATCATTGGGGAGGCCTTCATCAGCAGAAGAGCTGAAGATGGTGATGATATAGATATAGATACATACTTATCCAGCTGGTGATAAACCATTTGTATAGATAAAAAAAATAGTTATTTAAGCAACTATAAGGCTTTGGTCCCGCTGCGGCCGGCGGTGCGCGCGGCCGTGGGCCACCAGCTCCTTACCTCCGGTCTGGATGTCTCCCCTGGCTCCTTCCGGCGTGACTGACTGCGTGCTGTGACGCGTCAGCCAGCCGGAGCTACAAGGAGCTTGTGGTTTCGGCGAGTGCCGCGTCACGTGACACGCAAGGGAACCAATCACGGATTGGATCCCAGCAGCCAATCCGATTTCCCCCCCCCCGCTCCGATCCCCTCCATTCCGATTCCCCCCTCCGATTCCCCCCTGCTCCGATCCTCCCCCCCTGCTCCGATCCCCCCCGTTCCGGTTTCCCCCTTGCTCCAATTCACCCGCCCCATTCCGGTTTCCCCGTGTGTATTTGTGTGTGTGCGAGTGCCTGTGTGTGTGTGAGTGCCTGTGTGTGTATTTGTGTGTGTGAGTGCCTGTGTGTGTGAGTGCCTGTGTGTGTGTGCACTTGTGCGCGTGGGGCTGTGGGGCTGTGGGGCTGTCTGCTGCGCTGCGTGTCTGTGTGATGATTCCGCCCCCTCACGTCATGGCTGCGCCCCCCCCACCTGTTTTGGCCATGCTCCCCGTGCCGAAAAAATTTCACTGCAGACCGCAGATCGCGGTGCAGTGATATGCACGCGCTGCCGGCAAGCAAGGCAGCCATGCGGGCGTGTGCAGCGGGGCCTTAGCCTAATGCTAAATATTCAGCTACAATGTCATTAAAATGTAACAGTATACCAACAGTAGTTGTGTCATTGATCCGCCAGCTTCTCTTATTTTCTGGGGGTTCTGAGCCTGAAACAAAAAGATTACATGTTGGGTTGTTAAAGCTAGTGTGGAATACCTCTTCTATTTGCATAGCAGGATTTATTAAACATTCTGTTTTTGGAGCCTAGATATTGTATAACCCTTTCTAATATTAAAGGGCCAGGACACTTTGTATATAACAGGTTTGGAATGTCTTGAGATCGGTCTCTGCACTGCTGCTTTTTAAGGCACTTCAGCCACTACACGAACAGAAAATCAATGTGAATCTATTGAAACTGCATGAGATTTAAAAAACAAACAAAAGGAAAATCCTGTAGCATAAAGAGAATATATTTATTGTGCGTGTTTGGCTAGAAAACAATATGCACCGGAAAATCTGATGCCCGGTAACTATTCTGACCTTTTTGTGTATTCTATTGCAGTGATGATGTTGTTATTGTACTCCACTGTGGCATATATTGGTGTCTTGTGACACCAAGCCAAGACTTTGGCCCAGTTTTAATAAATGGTGCTAAACAGTAAGGCACCTTACAGCCAATTCAAATGCATAATTCAGTACACAGTATTCAGTATAATTCAAGTGATACCTTCATTTTTTTTGTCAAACATTTGATATTTTAGGACAAGGTTTCAAGAGCTCTCTCTCTTCCTCATGTCAGGCAATACTGATTTATAAAAGTTTCACTGACGTGAGAAATGTACAGAACCAAGTATCCTGCAATAGTGGGGAGACAGAAGGTGGCGGGGGGAATGGCATACATTTCTGAGAGTGTATTAGAAACCCCAAATCAACATTAAGTCCTTTTTCTTTTTAGCAACTTTAGTTCAAATGTTTTCCGTTCTTGGGTGTTTGGAAGATCGATAGATCCTTTATGGAAAGATCTGGCTGTGAGAAGTGATGTGAAACAGGGAGGGTCACAGGCGCCCTATAATAGCAGCAATACAAATCAATTGCCGGTGCTCTGGGAGAAGGGGAAATCTGTACTACCCCAGAGAGATCGCGGAGTAGAAGGACAGCGTCCAGACACACAGTCTGGCTAAAAAGATGATTTAATGGCAATACCATTATTTTAATGGTATTGCCATTAAATCAACTTTTTTGCCAGACCATGTGCCTGGACACTTTCCTTCCACTAGGTGAGAAGTGACGTCCCACTGGAGTGCAGTATCTTCCTTCTTCATGATGTGTTATTGTGTGCCCGTGACGGTTAATTTTGGTTTGTAGATTTTGGCTGGTTTCACCAATGTACAGTAGAATCCTTGGTCACATTTGCTGCATTGGATCATATATCTACATTACCGCATTCCTGGGTGTACAGCAGTGTGATCCTTTAACATTGAATGCTCTATGTGTGTGACTGACTGTGGGGTATTCGCATGCATGTTTCCAGCGTTTCCAGCAATGGTCTTTTACCATCCTCACCTAGAGGTCATGATGAAGGTTTCTGTTGACAAACTTCTGACTGAGATTTAGCAGTTGCCAGAATGCCAGGATAGAAGGTTTGGGGGAAATAATGTGTGTCCTTTGTATTGCCGTTCCTTAGGGCTTTTCTGCATTTCTTCTGTAGCTGGGTGGAAGTAGCCACTAGTACAGGGGGTGGCCATCTCTAGTCCTCAAGGGCTACCAACAGGTTAGGCTTTCAGGTTATCCCTGCTTCAGCACAGGTGGCTCAATTAGTGGTTCAGTCATAATGACCGAGCCACTGTTTGAGCCACCTGTGCTGAAGCAGGGATATCCTTAACACCTGATGTGTTGGTAGCCCTTGAGGACTGGAGTTGGCTACCCCTGCACTAGTAATATGCATGTATTTTGTGTTGTAGCAGGTGTTCTTATGGTGTTTTCAGTTAATAATTGTTTTGGCGATAGCCCATTAAAAAAAAACAAAAAAAAAACAAAGCATGATTAATAAGTGTAGCCCCATATGTTCTGCATGGTAGTGTTGTTGTGATGGAAGTTCCTGAACAGACTGAACAATGAATGCTTCTCTCTTTTCTTTCTCCAGGGGAGATCGAGAGATGCTCGTTCATCAAGTATCATTACTCCTCAGCCACCATCCCCAAAAACCTCACCTACAACATCACCAAGACCATCCGGCAGGACGAGTGGCACGCTCTGCGTAAGTGACCGCGACGTCTGTTACCTCCCTCTAAAGCTGGTGTCCGGAGACTCCCGTGAAGGGCAGGCATGTCTTCTTAAAATGGTCCTCTTACAGTATGAATACCACCATATCACGGTGTCAATGTTATTTATAAAGGAAACAAAAAGGAAAGACGAGGGGAATTCGGCGCTCAAATGAATTTATAGGTTCTCAGTCCCCAAGGACCACTACCAATGCAGGTTTTAAGGATACCCCTGCTTGAGCACAGGTGGTTCAGTCAAAATGATTAGGCCACCTGTGCTAATGAGAGGATAGCCTTAACCTGCACTGTTAGCGGTACTTGAGGACTGGAGTTGGGGAGCTCTGTGTACTCATGGTGTACATTGTTCTTTAAAAGTTTCCAGGTGAGATTTGCACGTCTAATGAAATATCAATATGCCAAACAGGATTTTTCCTTTTATTTTGAAAATCGATTGAACATGTTTATTCGGGGGCAGCTAGAATGATATTCTGGGAGGATGGCCTGCACTTTGGGACTACACTCAGTGGTAGGGCCATAATCGGAAGTGGGTCCTTGGAAAGCCACTGTAAGTCAGCGAATCACTTTGCTATTTGGGAAAGTGGAGGAGGAGAGGAGAGAGTGGGAGTGAGAGGGAGGGAGAGGTTGAGAGAGTGGGGGGAGGGTAACGAGGTTAAAAGTCCACAGTTCAGGTAAAATAAAATGTGGGATTGCTGCTGATAAAATAAATGGTTTTGCCCATCATAAACGGACTAGTAATTGGGACTGCTTTTTGAATGTGTGTAATTCCCTTTGAAGTGGAGCTCTAGTAGTGAAAAAATATCTAGTAATGGAGAAATACAGAGCTAAGTCCCATTTTTGAGGCATGGCAGTATTTTTTTTTTTTTAACTTAACCCCAATATAAAATTAAAATGCTGCAAGACATTATTTATTGCTAACAAAGCCATTACATACTGTCAGTGGTACGTTGCCCAATCCTGGTCGTTTATCTTATTTCTCATCCAATGGGATATGTAATCCTATTCTTCATATAGTTAGAAAAATCAGGATTACAAGCCCCATAATGCTTAAGGACAAGATTAAAAAAACCAGGCCTTGCCAAAGCTGTCCTTGGCAGCATGGGATGCTGGAAATGATAGTTCTACTCCAGGAATACTTTACATTTAAGAACATTAGGAGTGATGTTCAAGACAATTTTAGACCATCATTTTCATCCTGTGCCTCTTCATGTTGGGTATCCAATGTTTGAGTATGTGCCAGCTTTTGATTTGGGGAGTTTCAATGGGAGACGTTATTGCAGAGTAACACAACACACATATTGTAATGGGATGTATCGCTTTCTCATGTTACCCTCTTTTACTCTGCCAGGTTTTAGTTGGCGCAATGCTCCCTGGCTAATGATTTAAAGTTGGAAAATACCAACACACAGCCCTCTAGATTCCCAACCTTCCTCCACTTAATGCGACTTTAAATACCTGAACTACAAATATAATTAGCCCTTTATTATGTATCTATCAATTCTATTCAACATGCTACATAACGCCTGCAATACGATATCCATAATCCTTTTTATATTTAAAAAAAGAAGGGAGCTTTGATTACAGCACTGTTTTTCAATAGGGGTTCCAGGGACATCCCTATGGGTTCGCTGCAATTTTCGGGTCATTTAAAAATGGTGCCAAATAAAAAAATGCACAATGTATCTGATATCAAACGTGCTATTAGAGAGGGTAGGGGGTTCCTTATAATGCATCTGATATCAAACGTGCTATTATAGAGGGTTGGGGTTCCTTATAATGCATCTGATATCAAACGTGCTATTATAGAGGGTTGGGGTTCCTGACAATGCATCTGATCTCAGACGCACTATTAGAGAGGGTTGGGGTTCCTGACAATGCATCTGATCTCAGATGCACTATTATAGAGGGTTGGGGTTCCTGACAATGCATCTGATCTCAGACGCGCTATTATAGAGGGTTGGGGTTCCTGACAATGCATCTGATCTCAGACACAGTATTAGGGAGTGTTGGGGGTTCCTTACAATGCATCTGATCTCAGACGCGCTATTAGAGAGGGTTGGGGTTCCTTACAATGCATCTGATCTCAGACGCGCTATTATAGAGGGTTGGGGTTCCTGACAATGCATCTGATCTCAGACGCACTATTATAGAGGGTTGGGGTTCTTGACAATGCATCTGATCTCAGACACGCTATTATAGAGGGTTGGGGTTCCTGACAATGCATCTGATCTCAGACACGGTATTAGGGAGGGTTGGGGGTTCCTTACAATGCATCTGATCTCAGACGCGCTGTTAGAGAGGGTTGGGGGTTCCTTACAATGCATCTGATCTCAAACGCGCTATTATAGAGGGTTGGGGTTCCTGACAATGCATCTGATCTCAGACGCGCTATTATAGAGGGTTGGGGTTCCTGACAATGCATCTGATCTCAGACGCGCTATTATAGAGGGTTGGGGTTCCTGACAATGCATCTGATCTCAGACACGGTATTAGGGAGGGTTGGGGGTTCCTTACAATGCATCTGATCTCAGACGCGCTATTAGAGGGGGTTGGGGTTCCTCAGAATTGCATAATATAATTATAGGGTGCATTAAAAAAAAGGTTAAAAAATCCCACTGGATAACAGTTTGCCCAGAACACGATAAGCCTACATTCAGTACAGTCTCACTATGGAAATCACAAAAGGATATGTCCTGTGCTAACAATAAATATTTGCCTGGCCCCTGCTTTTCTCCTTGTTATATTAATGGGACATAACTCTCAGGCTCCCATGTGCCTGTCTGCACCTGCCCAGCGCACGTGGAGCTGCCCTTGCACAAGGTATAAATGTCAGCAGCTGAGCTGAATTTTTAGAAGCCTCCTTTAGTCTGTGAGGTGGATTCCTGTCTAGACATTTGTTTACTGCTTTGCGTATGTTATTTACTTTGTGTCTTCTGGGGCCTTTGCTGTTACGATGTAACTTGCCTTGGGGTGATAGACGCGGAGGCAGTGCTGCGACTGTTTACAGAGGACCTGATAATCTTGTATGCATGGAAATCTGCTCGGAAGAATGATGCATTTCTCTTTAAGAGCTCCAGAAGGGATCTCCCCCGGAGAGAGGAGAATATATATAACAGTGGGTGTTATTAAGGGTCTTGGCTTTCAAAATCCACCGTGAATGACAAATGCTCAGCTAATACTTGCATTTTTATTCCTTTCTGCAGCTGCATTTGTATATTTTCTCTTTGCTTGGCAATGAATTACAGGTACCCCTGGTAGTGAAGGGGTTAACGCAAGGGTGGCCAACTGCAGTCCTCAAGGGCCACCAGCAAGTCAGATTGTAAGGATATCCCTGCTTCAGCACAATTGGCTCAATTGGTGGCTCAGAATGACTGACTGAGCCACGGTGCTGAAACTGGGATATCCTATAAAACCTGACCTGATGGGGATCTTGAGGACTGCAGTTGAGAGCCACTGCATTCATGATATTTGGGGCAGTTTCCCAGAGCTATAATTGGGGGGTCTGTGCCCTGAATCCACTTTCTGTGAAGTTACTTCCTCACATTTCTCCTAAGCCTCCAAACATCCAGATTTAAACCACAACCTTTTATTCTACCACTTCTTTCACCTTGTAGAAACACTTGTGTATTTGAAAAATTCCATCATATCCTCCCTCCCTTCTCTCCTCCAAGTTGTATATGTGGAGTTCCTTAAAAAAAAAGAGAGAGAAGAAGAAGAGCATACAGTAGGTTATACTGGCTCTACACTTCTGTAGCCCAGGCTGAGCTGGAAAGCGGTGTAATGTGGCAGGCATAAGCTTATAGGGTCCCATGTTAAAATGAATAAGAAGCAAACAGTGGCACACTGTGCTCATTTGCATGTCATTACCCAGAATCCCTGGCTTGGTGGAAGCACTGTTTGCTAAGCGATAATCGGGAGACGCAGAGTTGCAGACCTGTCTGAGACGTGTAAATGTGCTGACAAGTGGGATTTTAATTTGCTTTAAAAAAAAAAAAAAGATACATTTTAAATTTATAATTAATATGAAAAGTACAAGGAGCTTCTACAATGTCATTTTGCTTATTAAAAAACAAATAAACTACCAAATGAAATGAGCAGATGTTTTATTAGTCCCCAAGATCTTTTTATCGATTCAAGAAAATAAAACTTACAGGGACGTGTCCAAGGTTTGGAAGTACCTACTGTACAGAATAGTCTATTACAAACAGAGCTTCGCTATTCAGGGCGCTTCAGTGAACTTTGCACATTTTTACCCGTTTTGATTTGGTGAAAAAGTGTACATTGAAACAAAATGTGCAACACGTTCGCTTTAACGCTAAAAGTCAGTGGGCATCGTATGCGCGAATAATTAGGATTATGTTCGCTTTAAATTGCATCACACATTTTTTTTTTTTTACATTTCGAAAACAAAATCGGTGGACTGCTATTTCGCCACTTTAAAAAAGCAAAATGGCGAATTTTGAACAATTCGGGGTGTTTTGCTGCAACCTTTGGCGCCAATAATTCCATTGACCTTTTTGAGGGTTTTGTGAACTTCTCGGAAAGTTTGATTGAATCTCGGCAGGATCGCGCATCACTATTCGCTTTGTAAAAATATGTTTGTGATATCAATCAAGCTGAAATGGGAAAAGCTGCATTTCAAATCAGATTTCTTTTTTAATGCTTTTAATATCCCGTTAAAAAGAAATGTAACCCCCAACTACTCCCCTGTTTATTATTGTCCCCCTATTCTAATATTTGCTTCGGCCTCTAAACCCCTGAGTAGAAATGGGAAATTTTGTTTGCAGATTTGGAACCGCCTTGGGTTGGACACTTCTTTTGGTTCGCTGATTTACATGGATCAGTCTAAAAAAAGAATCATCCGCCCTTTTAGTTTTTTTTTTGTTCTATCACTAAAAATCCACATGACGGGTTAATAACCCGCAGGTCGGATATTGAACAATCGGGCAACGGGTCGTGCAATCCGCGTGTCGGAATTCTTACAAATCCATCCGGATTGCATCCAGTGGCGGTTTTGGATTCATCCGTATGGATTGAAACTGGAACAATCCGTCAACGGATTTGACACCGTGGAACAGATTTCGAATGGAAAGCCCTGGGGAATGGATTTTCGACAGTTCCGCCCATCCCTACCCCTGAGCAGTGTAGGGGCAAATGCAGAAGGGGTTATACTTGGGGAAAATAGTTTCTTGTGTTTGACAGATTCTGAAGGACAAAGAAGAGTAAGTCAGTGACTCTGCATGGTGTTAATACAGCCTGCTTGATACATGGAATGTGACATGCCAATTACTGTTTTAGTTCTAAACACTTATTTTGTTTAGTCTCCAATGTTGGGAAGTGCTTTACACCACAGGCTATGCAGTTATTAAAAAAAAAAAAATCGCCTTGCTTTATTTGTTCATAAGCCTTTAATCCATTTACTGGGACTTCGTTCTATCACTTCTGTTTCCATCTCTTTTATCCAGACCCAAATTATAATTAAAAAGCTTCTGAAGATTTCCCAGGGTTTCTGACCGGGGCCCCTTTTGGTGGTTAGGAATGGACTGGGCAGAGCAAACTCAGCTAGATCTTCACAGATGTATGGAGGAAGATACAACAAAGTAATCTAAAAGGAGAATAAAGCTGGAGGAATCCAGGCTAGGGGAGGCACGGGGGCTCTGTCCAGGGAGGGTTGGACTATCTTAAAGTTTGGGTTGGCGAACGATTGAGCAGAATAGAAGAAAGTGCAAATGAACACAGGGGAATAAACAAAGTTAAGAGCAAAGTCAGAGATGATTACTCAGAAAGCTGCATTGGTTTAAAAGTGATGGAGTCCATCTACTTTTTTTTTTTACTTACAGACCCGAAATTATTTTTATTACTACTGATCTGACTTTATTAAAAAAAAAAAAATGGCTTTTTTGTTTCTTTACCAGAAACATTGTACAAATCTTTAAGAGCATTGGTGCAAAAAGTAATTAAAAATGTAGATTTTCTTTAACAAACACAGTACCGTGATTTTTTTTCTGAAGCCTCATTTGCCTGCAGGAAAGCTGCAGCGGGCACTGTGGGTCAGTGATGTGAGCGGAGGCATCACAGCAACGCGTTAACTCCATCTATTGACCCTCCCAAATCTCGGCACCCACAGGGCAAAACACGACAGTAACCGAGGTCACAACAGTCCCTTTTTAGCACGCACTCATGGTGCAATAGTATATGAATTAGGGATGTAAATATCCACAGAGAAGACTCAAGTATACCACTCAGCCACACATTAAAGGGCTAACAACGGTAACAGGACGTCTGACCTGCTAAAAACAGAAAATAATACATCTTTAATAGTATAATTAACAACGCCAAAACATAAACACAAGCTCAGGGTATACAGGTATACCCCTCTTAAGGCGTGACTGTAACGTAAACACACAGCACTGTATAACGTGCATGTAAAGTCACACCCGTAGGTGTTAGTGAGAGAACAGTCATGCATCACACCAAGCACAACAGATGTCAACGTGCAGCTGTAAAAGAAGTACAGGGTATACGACCGTGTCCCATGCCGGGCCCAAAGCGCTACACTTCTCCTAGCACCGTCACGCTTGCAGACGCCACGGATGTGACGTCACGGCACTCCGACGTACGTTTCGTGTCACGAGACACTTCTTCACGGGGGAGGAGCTACATCCAGATGGCGTCCTTGCGCCTGTTATACCCTATGGTGGAGGAGGAGTCAGTAACGAGAGGCTGATCTCTCGAATTGCAATGTTATCTAGCAACATAGTGTCAGAAGTATGTGTGCAGTGTGAATGCGAGGCATGGACTCGTTAGAGTACCTGGATAGACTTAGGCCGCGGTCCAAGTGCGTTTGAAGAATCTAATGTGTGGATTCAGCAAATCTGTTGGTGGATTCTTAAAAATCCGTCCAAGTTTTGCGGACCCCGCAGAGTGTATTGGCGATAATAATAATAATATCTGCAAAACGCGAGTCGCCCTTTTGACATTAATCCGCTGAAAGCTATGGGACCAAAGGAACCGACCGATCCGCTGCGGATCCAAATCCGCCCACAAAAATGTGCCCATCTCTTCTGCACCCTCATCGAGTTCCCACTTCCAATCGTATTTGGATATCTCGGTTACAGAGAAGCTGATTATTCGCTTGCCCAATAGCTGGCGGTGGGAGTTAAACCAATAGCTGCCGCTTCAAAGACATTGGGCTCTATGCATCAGGAGTTACGAGTGCGCTGACGTGACATTTATTAAGCGTAGTTCTGCTGTTATTGGTTGTGCCCACATGGGGATAGTAATTTGCGCTAAAAAAAACCCCATCCGAAAGCTGTCAAGAAAAGTAACGCAGGCCGGGAATTTTTTAATACACAGACCTGCGCCAATATGCAAATATTACTCAAACTTCTCCCGCTTGCTCCACAGGCTAAACTCATCGCAGGCAGACATACCGCAAAATGGCGCAGCTTAGATTAATACATAGCCGGTGCCCGGTACGTTCATATTTCAGCACTAGTGTGACAAAATAACGACTTTGTGATGGAATGTATCAAGGCAAAAATGGAGCAAAAAAAAATGGCATGAGATGTATCAAAGAAAAAACCATGTTGATTTCTGTGATACATGCGGTACACATACAGATACTGTATGCATCGATGTATTAAGGTCATTTTGGAGCAAACCTGGGGCATTTTCATCTTGTATTTGTGTCTCAAAATATTTAGCTCCAATTTAGCCCCATCTGTCACCTTGGGGAGAGTCAGTAGGAGGAGTTGGGGAAGAGTTACATGGTGCACAGATTATAATGAGATGTATCACATTCTGCGTCTCTGTCCCAGCTTGCACCTTGGGGAGAGTCAGTAGGAGGAGTTGGGGAGGAGTTACATGGTGCACAGATTATAGTGAGATGTATCACATTATGTGTCTCTGTCCCAGTTTGCACCCTGGGGAGAGTCAGTAGGAGGAGTTGGGGAGGAGTTACATGGTGCACAGATTATAGTGAGATGTATCACATTCTGTGTCTCTGTCCCAGCTTGCACCTTGGGGAGAGTCAGTAGGAGGAGTTGGGAGGAGTTACATGGTGCACAGATTATAATGAGATGTATCACATTCTGCGTCTCTGCCCCAGCATGCACCTTGGGGAGAGTCAGTAGGAGGAGTTGGGGAAGAGTTACATGGTGCACAGATTATAATGAGATGTATCACATTCTGCGTCTCTGTCCCAGCTTGCACCTTGGGGAGAGTCAGTAGGAGGAGTTGGGGAGGAGTTACATGGTGCACAGATTATAATGAGATGTATCACATTCTGCGTCTCTGTCCCAGTTTGCACCTTGGGGAGAGTCAGTAGGAGGAGTTGGGGAGGAGTTACATGGGTCACAGATTATAGTGAGATGTATCACATTCTGTGTCTCTGTCCCAGTTTGTACCTTGGTGAGAGTCAGTAGGAGGAGTTGGGAGGAGTTACATGGTGCACAGATTATAATGAGATGTATCACATTCTGCGTCTCTGCCCCAGCATGCACCTTGGGGAGAGTCAGTAGGAGGAGTTGGGGAGGAGTTACATGGTGCCCAGATTATAATGAGATGTCTCACAGTCTGTGTCTCTGTCCCAGTTTGCACCTTGGGAGAGTCAGTAGGAGGAGTTGGGGAAGAGTTACATGGTGCGCAGATTATAGTGAGATGTATCACATTCTGTGTCTCTGTCCCAGTTTGCACCTTGGGAGAGTCAGTAGGAGGAGTTGGGGAAGTTACATGGTGCGCAGATTATAGTGAGATGTATCACATTCTGTGTCTCTGTCCCAGCATGCACCTTGGGGAGAGTCAGTAGGAGGAGTTGGGGGAGTTACATGGTGCACAGATTATAATGAGATGTATCACATTCTTGATCTCTTTTATTTGCCTCCAATTCTGAAGTGTCGTAACACACTGCATCAGATGTAAGAAACTGTTCATGTATACACCGTAGTTCTGCTCCAGTGCGCCTAAAAACAATTTTCTCTACATTTATACACAAACCCCAATGCTGTTACCAGTAGGTTACTAATTATGAGCTTGTCCATAAAGGACTACACGATACAGGTTGCCCTTCATTGCTTTGCCTTTGGTTTAGATGTGGGTGGCAGGGGGTGGGGGTCTGAGGAAGGGAAATTGATAGGTTTGCATCACGAGGAGCAGCACGGGCAGCCATGCGCCATAGCCCAGCCTGTGAATAATTCAGGACGGCCCCAGTAATTGTATTCCATCTCTCAAGGTTGGGACTCATCATTAATATTGTATAGGGGATCTATGCAGTGAGCTGCCTCCTGAGTATTTATCTCATAACCTGGAATAGTTTGTGAGCTTCAACTCAAAATCCCTTTGAATGTTTCCAGCCTGACTTCCAATTCTTCGCCCCTTCGCTACCAGATGCCGCAATGCCTTTCAGGCCCCTCTGACAGTGAAGGGGTTAAGTAGCATTTCCCTTACTTTAAGGTGCAGTTCCTCCTTGCACCAAAGTGAAGCAAAGGCAGATATTAAACCATGCCTGTTGATGCCTTTTCTTAATTTGATGACTAGTCATATTCAGGCTTGGATTTGTCCATTGGTTGCCTGGGCAAGCAAAGTGGGTCCTCAATGTCCAGACAGACCAATCCTTCCATAATGATGGGATACTCCAGAAATCTCGGGTAGACTCAAGAGAATCTCCAATGGCCGTCTGTGTGTGCGTGAGGCTGCAGGGAGTCAGCATGCAGCGGTATGTAGGGAAGTAGCCAGGATCGCTTTACCACTGAGTTATTATCCTGGGCCCGGGCTGTCGAGTGGGATGGGGTAGGGAGGTGGGAGGGTGAGAGACCAGTGCTGATGTGCTTTCAATCAAGGGACGGAAGGGCTGAAGAGAGCCCAGACATGCTATTAACCGGGGGGGAGGAGAGCTTACCTGTACATGTGAGGGTGTCAGCGTGGGCGCGGCAGAGGGAGGTGCCCTGGCTGCCGGTTAAAGAAGTTGCCCACAACTTTTAAGATTGACCGAAAGGATACCCCTCCGCCCCCCGGGTGCTGCACACCAGGTTCTGCCCGCCTCTATCAGCGGCCCTGGATGTAACAAAGCTGATTGTTTCCTCAGCGGCGCACGTTATTGCCGCTTATTGTGTTTTCCGCATGATAAATTGCGCCAGAACTTCTCCACCGCATTGATTTTGTTTAGGTGCATATTATTTCCTTTCGGGAATAGCGACTCCATTCACAGCTAGGCAGCTTGTGTACTGTGGTTGGCCTAGAGGTGTGGTTGGGCCAAGGTTTTATATTAAGCCCTAACTCAACAGCAACCCTTTTTTTTCCAGAACACAAAAATGTACATAAATTGCATAATGTTTGTGGCACTTTTAAAAAGATACTTTTCTTAACACGTTGGCCTGATTCAGTACCAACAATACTGCCCACAATGACACACAACAGGCACGACATCTGTACAGTATGTATGTTTCCATTGGTGCATGCATGTTTGTACGAAGCACCAGTGAATGTACAGTATATATCAGCCTGTGTATAAATACAAGAGTGCAAATCCCTTCATAGTTTTTTTTCTGCATTATGGCCCTATAGCGTGTCCCTGTAATCTTAGTCCCTGTCACGATCAGGGTTGATCGGACTACGCGGGATCGTGCAACCACTAGACAGAATGCAAGTGTTTGATAAACCGAAGTTTATTTAGCCGGCGCTAACAGTAAAACTCACAGTACAACAGGCACAAAATTCTTATGTGCAAAACAGAAAGAGAATCCCTGCGCTTCCCCCTTTGGAGAAGCGCAGGGATTCACTTTCTGTTTTGCACATTTGTATGGCCATTTCCTTCACTATCTGCATGCTCCTTATATGGAGAAGCGCGGTGATTATATTTGTTTTACATTATTTGTTGGGCCGATTTTAATACTTAGCAGCACGCTCCTAGAGGGCAACACTACTATGGTGTAATTGAATATTTAGCCAATCACCTGCAACTGCTTATTGAGCAGTTTGTGGCAGGCCAGCCCCTCCTCTTCTAGGTATATAATGCCAAAGCAAGGTCCCCTTATTCCACTTCACTTACATGTGAGTATCTGTACTGGTATATACCAGTTTTTAATTGCACTAGGTTATATAAGCGTATGCTTTGTTATTTTAACCCCTTCTGGGCTTATTTCACATAACACTAGTATGTATTTACCGTAGGGACCTGCTAAAGAGACTTACCTTGACGTGGTTAGCAGGCTTGGCATTATTTGATCAAAGGATGTATACCAAAAGTCTCCTTTTGTCTTATAGGTATTTACACCATACATATATATATACACATTCCCCATTGATTGCTATCCCAAAGGGAGAAGCACAGGATTCGCTTTCTGTTTTGCACATTTGTATGGCCAATTCCTTCACTAGCTGCATGCTCCTTATACGGAGAAGCGCAGTGATTATATTTGTTTTACAAAATTCTTATCCTACAACAGGGATACGGGGAAACTCCTAGGTGGAAGGCGCTGCCGAAGCAAGGTGGCCCTAGGTGTTCCTCCGGGATCCGTACGGGAAGACTCAAAGTCCACGGTAGTCTCAATCATTGAGACTAACACACGGTACAGGACCTAGGTGCCAACCACTATACTGACAGCAACTCTGCAAGAACAGCTGGCTATTACTTTGCAGCCTCACATGTGTAACTCACCTAACCCTTCAGCTGCTGGACTAAATTACGGTAGCTGTTGTTGACTGGGACGGTGTTTCCTAAGAACTCTCATTACACTCCTGGTACCCTATTTAAGATTGAATATACTGAATAACACTATCTATTCATCATGGTTATAATTAATAGGGTGTTTTTTTTTGGTCTATACATAGTGAATTGGCATATCTACAAACCAATTCCACAGATCAAAAGGAATAATACCCCCGCTATACACGGTGTATATTGACATCAAACCTGGATACTCACTCGATCGCGAGTGCCACATTGCAGAGCTTGTCCCTTTCCTGCATCTGACAGCAACTCTGTAAGAAAAGTCCCAAGAATAAGGCCGAGCTTATAGTGTCAGAGATGCTGCGTGCGCACGCGTGCACGTCAAGCACACTTCAGTCATTGGCTATAGCAGTTAGCCAAGTGCCTGCAGGCGAAGAGGCGCGTTGACGCGGAAGCATTTTGAGGAGACAACAACATTTGTCTTCTCAGGCGGCTGCCGCGTGACAGCAGCCAATGAGGGTGAACCAGCTTCATGACTCCCCCCCACCACGCCCACACGTCGCCGCCAGTAGTATGAGCTGGGATCGCTTTTGCTACAACCGCGCGGCCGGGTAAGAGCTCGCACTCTCGCAAGCAAGCGGAGTGTATGAGCTTAGCCGTTGAGCACTAGGCGGTGGCGCCTGTGGTTATACTTTGTCCGCACTCGGGGAGTCGCCGCAAAATCTGGGGGAAACAAAAGCCGCGATACGGGAAGAATAGTCTCTCACGGCGGAGGGGTTGATTGTCCTGGCCTCCGCGCACAGCCCAGGTATAGCAATCCGATTACGGGGGCGCCTGGGCACATAGGGCGACACCCCCAAACATGGTCATGCTTATATCCGGTATAGGACACCGGATACAGGCTCAGGAAGCATGGGAATACAAAGAACTGTAAAGATAACGGTGTAAACATGACACAAATGGCTGGGTCTCCCTCTCACATACAAAGAGGGCCTGTGTGCGCCCGACCATCACAGTCCCTTGATACCCGAGCCTGAAACAGATAATTTTAAATAACTTTTCAATGTTATCCTTCCAGCATTAAATTGAAACATCGCCTGAAAGGTAATCTTCTGAGGCATATTCCATTAAGAGATCTATGTTTAAAAAGGCGTTTTTCATGATAAGAGTGGTCTGTTTGTGGGATAGGACAGTAGGGGATTGAAACCGTGGTTCCTTATCTTTCCACCTGCTCACCAGCCCTTTTATCCCCCGTACCCAATTTTCTAACTCTATCTGTCCATGAAATGTCTGAATTGACTGTATAACCTGTTCTTTTAATGTAACCATGTATTGTTATAACTCTGTGCCCAGGACATACATGAAAACGACAGGTAACTCTCAGTGTATTACTTCCTGGTAAAACATTTTCCTATAAAGTATTAAAATATCACGAGATAACAATATATTGTGTGTGTCTGAATGGAACTCCTATTTTTCTTGGTATTACATTACCATTTTTGAGTAGTCAACACTGCTATGCAGTTCTATATTGGTCCCTGTGAAGACTTCTTCTCATACCTGGACCTGTTTGTGACTGTATGTTCCCACCATGGGCTGGATCAGCAGAGCTCTGTTAATGTCTGGGCTCATTATGGGACATTATCTAAAACAGGACCCGACGTTAACTTTCCTGAGGGCAACGTGTATTCTCAAAGCGAATTATATTCAACAGCCGTTCTACATCTCATTAGCAGAAACTTATCACGCAGCACAGAGGGTCCCAACCTTTTTTTCACTGCTCACCCCCTGATAGAGAATATTTGTTCTGCAAACCTCTAATTATTCTTATTGCTAACAAACCTGTTTGACCGTTCCAAGGCAGTGTAGTGTCTGGTTGCAAAGCACTGTGGGTAGCGACTTTGGAAGCTCCTGCTGTAATTGACAGCTATACCCACTCACACCAAGGTGCAGTTTAGGGGCTTACCAAGTGCGCAGACCCCACACGGGCTCAGGAACGCACTACACTGCAGGGATCCGCCGTTACATTTTTTTTGGGGGGGGGGGTGAAACACCTCACGGACCCCTCCTCCGGGTTCCCGAACCCCCTGTTGGGAATCACTGTTGCAGCATTATCTTCCAATAACGTGACGTTAAGTGTGTGTCTATAATATTGCTCCGATCCAGACCCTGAAATAGTGTGGCTCTTTAACTCAAGTTAAGAAAGAGAGGGGGTGGGAGGGAAATAACTCTGTTAAATCACACCCAGCTGTGGTGCTACACACATCCTGACCCTGTTAAAGCCCTAATTCAGGGTGTGGGTGTGAGTGATAGAGTTTTGGTATAAACTAAGATTGCGTTATCCTTGATGGACTTTTTTTCCCACTTCAATTTTAATATATAAAAGAACAATACACGGTATACATGTGAGGTATACATGTACATATACATGTGAGGTATACATATGAAGCAGGTGGAGAGAACTCCACCACGCATCTTATTGGAACAAGGAGCGGTTCAGTGAGTGAATTATTTTATTTTATTTATAAAATATTTTACCAGGAAGTAATACATTGAGAGTTACCTCTCGTTTTCATGTGTGTCCTGGGCACAGAGTTAAGACAAATAATACATGGTTACAAATACAGTTACATAAATGAACAGGGTATACATTATATACAAGACATTGCATGCACAGTTAAAGAAAATATATATTATGGGCGTATGTAACAGTTACAGACCAGAGTCTTTGAACACCGACACCGAGTGTGAACCGGGGTAATTCCCGGTGTCAGCTCCTTCTAATCTTGGGCAGGTCACTTTATCTCCCTGTGCCTCAGGCACCAAAATCATAGATTGTAAGCTCACCTGGGCAGGCTGTCTGTAACATTCCTACGGGCGGTGTACTGCGCACTATACAGTAATTGTGACGCGCTTTGAGTCCCATTGGGAAAAAAAGTTCAGTGTGAAATAAAGTTATTATTGTATTTGGTACAAGTTAATCAAAAACACTTTCCAGTTTAGATTAACGCACAGTACCTGGCACGTGTTGGCATGAATTCTGAGTGTCGGTATTAACCGGTAAACCGTTCAGTGTCTCAACTTTATGAAATGTAAATGTAAACAGTAACATTAATCGTTAACGGACTATAGTAGATATGCAATAATGAGACAGGTATCTTAAAGACAGAACTTCGTCTGTCCCCTCACCGTATGAGTAGGAATTTGCTTGTTTACATCATTTTTTTTCATTTTTGAAATTTTGTTTTTAGTATTGTATTTTTCATTTTACTTACCTTGTCCCATTGTTTGACCGAACAAGCTATTTGGATCAGGATTTGTTAATCAGAGACGTATTACAATTTTTAGGAATTTAATATGGCTACTGACAGGAAGCTGTCAGTGAGACAGTCAGCATCATTCCTGATTGGCTGACAAGCAGGAAGTGACCATCACAGTAACTCTTATGGAAGAGCACAAAAGCCGCCTTAAATATCGTGGTGTAGAAACAGTGTGTCAGGCCCCTCCCCAAATAAGGGAGCTACCAGAGAAGATTCCTGCATTTTGGAAACGATGTAACAATGCAATCGTCCCTCAAGTGTTTACTCACCCTGAAGCCCATCCTGTACCTGTTAAAGGGCCACAAAATATGAGAGAGGTGGGTTTTGCCTGTGCAAACTCCTGTTCAGCACGTAGTGCCATCACATCGCAAGGAGTAAAAACCTAGAGGAAGCCAAACCCCTCCCCATGTCTTAAATTACTGTGTTAAACTCGTCTTAGACAATAATATGAGAATACTTGCATGTGCCTGACTTGTGTTAAATCTATAGCCACGTATCCAACTGCTTGAATATGGCACGACCATTGGATCATATCGGTCCAAGGGGGGACTGCACCTTGTGTTTCAATGAGCGGTGTTCTCTGTGCTATTCCAGCAGGATCTCCAGGCTTCCTGTACACTACATGAGGTTATTATTATCATCATAATTTATTTATAACACCAACATATTCCGTAGCGCAGTACAATAGGGTTGGATGGCGAAAAACAATAGGATAACAAACATTAACATACATAGTAACATTAGGTAAGCAGTGCCCTGCCCCAAGGAGCTTACACTCTATAAGGAAGGGTAAGTGGACGCGTAGGGTACAGGGGAATAAGAAGGTTGGTGTGTTTCCGATTGTACAGAGCAGCTGTAACATCAGCGAACGGCAGCAAACGGCTGACACCCTTTGGCTGCCACCACAGCCTGCCTTTGGGGCGACTCGGGTCGCACCTGAAGCAGGAATAATGTTGAGGTCCAAGATGTAGAAGGTGAGAGCTGTTTCTCGTAGTATTGATAGAACCATCCACAGCCCAGTGACGGCTGTAAATCTCGTTGGCATATAACCCTTATATTATTCCCAGAAACTATGGACTAGTTTCATTGTGACGTAGTAAGGTCATCTAAAAGGTATACAGTACATAGGTAAGTTTTGTTAAGACTAATTCTATATCCGCCACAGCGGCGGCCGATCGAGCGGCTTTCAGACAAAAATCCCATTTAAGTCAATGGAGAATGTGGGCCCAAAACGGTCACGTCGGCGACTATACAATAAGCCACTTTAGTGACGCTATCCGCCTAGAATAGAGTTAGAGGAAGATACTGCAGAGCAATAAAATGTACTTGGTTACTTAGTAGCTGCACACATTTAACGGTCACCTGTATTCATATTTACTAAAGCCTTTAACTTGCAAAATTAAGAAAAACCAGTGCAAAAAACAGCACCATGTCTATCACAGAAAAGGAATCCCATATAAATATTTTGCACCGGTTTTGCACCCATATGACTTTAGTAAATAATTACCCATGGGGCATACAGTATGTTTCAAGGCAAACAAGGTGCAGTTGAGGGCAAAACAAACCAAAAATACAATAATTTCAACTAGTTTTTTCTTCTTGCATGTGGTACAGATTCTGACTGAGCCACTAATTGAGCCACCTCTGCTGAAGCAGGGATATCCTCTGACCTATTCGTGGCCCTTGGGGACTGGAGTTGGCCACCCCTATTCTCAGATACCTGCCAGCTGGGTATAGGTTAGCGGCCGTCTCCTCCGTGCACTGGTCCCATCAAACTGGAGTTATTTGTTTAACCTTTTGGCTTCCAGACCTTTAAAATGTTTTGAGATATTTGCTACCAAGGCAACATGCCGACAGGGTTCCCCATCAACAGCCTGAAGCAATGTAGGGTTTCTCATTTCTAAATAGCCTTAAACATACAGTATATAAAAGGAGAAACACAGGGGTCTGCGGACCCATCAGAAGCAATTGGATTATTTCCTTTTAATAAATCTGGTGCAATTATTTTGCACTGGTTTTACTCCCAGGAGACCTGACTAAATAGCTCCCAGAGCATTAACCCGCTGTATGAAGAGTCCTCTAATTGTGTTTGTTGATTGTGTTCGTGGCTCAAACGGCAGTTTCACTTCTTTCTCTCTGCATTTTATTGCATGGCATATTATAAAACGGGATATACATTTAATTGTCATTTTGCTGGGGAAATACTTTCCAAGAAATGCTATAAAAAGAGTGGGGTGTATATATCAACGCAAAACGAGTGCAATACTGGAAGAAAACGAAAAAGCAAAAAAATCC
Source organism: Ascaphus truei (assembly GCF_040206685.1). NCBI lineage: Eukaryota > Metazoa > Chordata > Amphibia > Anura > Ascaphidae > Ascaphus > Ascaphus truei. The sequence goes on from NC_134487.1 coordinate 291,109,152, forward strand.
TTTTGCTTTCTAAAGTATTTCTTATAATATCATCAGAAATAATAATATTTCTTATATATCATCTGATGCAATTTGTTTACCAAGTAATTGCAGAAATTTTTGCACTAAGAAAAGAGACTTTATACATATTCTATTTATTATTTCTATATCACACATGATAGAGGCACACAGTTTTAGTTGCAAAAAAGATTTCAGACTTTACTCCATGCTCGTAGCAGACCAAACAACATTTCGGGGACACAGCCTGTTCCTCAGATAGTTGCCGCCCGTGTGAGGAAGGGGCTGTGTCCCCGAAACTTTAGTTGGTCTGCTGCAAGCATGGAGCGAAGTCTCAGCAATCTTTTTTGCAACTATAACTGTGTGCCTCCATCCTGTGTGTTATACTAATACTGTAAGTCTTTTGCCCTTCTTTGTGCCCAGGCTTCTCTGGTGTGTGAGGCTTTGGGTTCCTCACGGTTGCCAGGCAATATCCTCTGGTCAGCAGTCTGGATTCTTGTGGTGGGTGGTGGGTGGTGGGTGGTGGGTGGTGGGCGGTGGGCGGTGGGCGGTGGGTGGTGGGCGGTGGGCGGTCTGTGATCCTCTCACAGACTCCGAACAGGGACAGTACAAAGCAGCCACTTCCTGCCTTTTCTACCAGTACAATCAGGAGTTGAATTACCTCCACCTCCCAGTTCAGGTAGGAAACCCGACACCAGTGCAGTTTCCAGCCCTGTAGAGGACGTTTAACCCCTGGACTCCCTTACACGCCTGCACATAGATATAGCCAATATTATTGTGTGATTTTACAACTTGTGGCTCCATTGTATTGACTCGCAAATCGCACAAAATGGCACCAGCAGAAACGCTTCACTGTGCGAAACTGATGCAACAACGCGGTCTGCGCCTGTGGATATGTGTAGGGGCCAGCGGCTCCCTGATATCTGGGCCGGTAGGATGCATTTGCCCCCCAAGTAAGAATCTGCCAGCCCCTGCGTTCATTTTAGGGGAGAAATTGATTGACGGTATTGATGTATTTGTGCTGTATATAAAGGTAATAGTGGTGCTGTTGTGTTTAATTACAATGCAGCACAAACCTGTCAATGGAAAAACACACGTGGACATTGGTTTCTATGTATCACGTCTCGCAGACAGTGATCATAAAACTGGAGCCCATGGAGTCATTGTGACTGTCACTTTGCATCAATGTATCAAGGTTCATTGCACCAATTTTGCTCCAGCGTAATTGTAGGCACACCCGCTCTTCCTATTACCAAAATAGGGGTGCACTAGGGTTAATAACAACAATAACAAAAAAGAGTGTGAAGTAATGTCAGCTTGAGCTGCGGCAGAACCCCTTTCAGTGCACTCTCCTACATACAGGCATACCCCGGTTTAAGGACACTCACTTTAAGTACACTCGCGAGTAAGGACATATCGCCCAATAGGCAAACGGAAGCTCACGCATGCGCCTGTCAGCACGTCCTGAACAGCAATACCGGCTCCCTACCTGTACCGAAGCTGTGCGCAAGCGGGGAGACTATAGCGCCTGTTACAAATGCCTTATTTACGTGTAGCCCTGAGGTAAAATCACGATTTCTGGCCCCTCTCCGCGAGTGCCGTGGGGTCGCGGGTGCCGCCGGAGGCAGCGGTGGACCCGCCGGCACTTCGCGAGGGTGGGGGCCAGAGCAGGGAGCAGATCGGAGCTGTGGTTGCCGGGGACGCGATCGGGCCGTCGCTAGGGCCGCGATCGCGTTGCCACCGGCTCGGCGGCTTGAGGAGAGTGCGCCGCCATTGCGCGTAGGTTCGCGCATGCGCAGGAGGCGGCCAGCGCGCGATAGGACTCCAGGGCTAGGGAGAGATCGCGCGAGAGTAGGGAAGAGGACAGTAAGGTTGCAGCGGCCATTAGGGGTTCGCGCATGCGCAGGGCAAGCGCGCACGCGGCCCCAATGCTTAGACAGCCCCCTGGGAACTACAATTCCCAGGAGGCTTAGGGAGACAGGCGTCAGGTGCCTGAGTGTGGCCAATAGGGCTGGAGGAAGCTCAGCCCGGGAATATAGATACATTTCCCGGGCTTTGCTGCGTCAGTCAGGGCAGAGCAGAGGAAGGAGTAGGAAGGGTGCAGGGAGCGCGTGGCTCCTGCATCAGGTAAGGGTTCTCTCTAGATTCCCAGGGAGGCCCCAATTCCCGGGTAAGGGCAGGGGGTAACTGAGGAGGGACGCCTTAGCTAGGGAGGTGACCCTTGAGTGTGGAAGGTGCAGGTTTGGCAGTGCCACAGCGGAGAGGGCTGTGGGCACTGGCAAATAGGCACAGTGTGCTAGTAGTGGATTGCTACGGGATCCAGGTGGCTGTGTGTGATTGCAGCTGTCTGTGTGTGTGTCGCTGCATGTGCTGGGCGCAGTGCGTGCAGTGTGTGTGAAGTGTGTGTGGATCCCTGCAGGCTGACAGTGTGAGCTGAGTGTTGGCTGCAGGTGCGTTAGGCTGTTAGGATTAGCAGTTACAGTTGAGACTGGATAGCTAGGGGAAGGGGGGCAGGTTATGTCCACAGGCCCTAGGAGTTTCCCCAAGCCATCCCAGGTTGCGGTTCCTCAGGGACAGGCCCTAGGTTAGGGTTGCTGTCACTCTAGAAGTAGTTAGGCAGAAAGCTGATAGCTGCGGTTGCTGTTCCCATGCGGTTGGTGTTGCCGTGATCCGGTTGGAGTTCCCGGGAAGCGGTGGGACCCTCGTTGGGGTCCACCGGCAGAGTACCTGGAAAGGATCAGACGGACGTCTGACCCTTTGAGAAGAGAGTTGCGGTCCCGAGCATCGGAGTGCTCGGAAGGTATCTTCAAGTATTATAAAGTGCACCAACTGGGCCCTAGCTTAATATAGTGACTGCGCAGTCACCCACGACCTCCGTAGGATTTACGAGACATTGGGTGTGGGGTGATCACAGGACACTGGGTGGGAACACCAGACATTGGGCTGAGGTGATGCGGGTAGAGCATCAGGTGATGTCATGTTATGTTATGTAATGAGGTTATGTGTGTGTGTTAAGTAAAGTGTTAGTATTGTTTTATCTACGTGTGTTATGGTATTTCTTACTCAGGGCTATCTTTCCTAACGGGGGATCCTGGGTAAGTGGAGGCGCTGCACCAGGTAATGGTAAGGGTTTCCCCAGGCTCCCAGCTAGCGGAGGCTCAGATCTCCTGGAGCCACAGGTGTTATGCAGTACTAGTAGTCCCTTAGAGCAGGTGTGTTGCAGGGAAAGGGACCGGTTAGACCACGAGGGGCCAATGTGAGATTGGGTGGGTCGGCCGGTTCACAAAAAGGGCTACATTTGGAGGCGCTGCTGAGAGATATCAGACCTGGGGTGCCCTGTACATGTTTTTCTAAATTTGTGTCCTATTTTTGTTTCGCCATGGGGAAGCCCTCAAGGCGGAGGAAGCCACGTGCTAAGTTCCCGGCCGCGCGGGAAAATGTTGCCAACAGTTATCCAGGACTGGCGGGAAAACCCGAGCCCCGCCCCCACACTATGAGAAACTCAGTTTTGCAACATTCCCCAAAAGACTGTGCTGTTTTTCCTCTAGAGTCCACCAGGGGGAGGGAGTGTCGTGAGCAGAAATCAGCCAATTCTGTTCCCCCTAAGGAGAGCAAGGGATGCCGAGAAAAGCACCCTTGGCTGTATAGAATCGTACGGGCCCCCCATTTAGACTTGTCCATGGTGGTGTGCCCGTGTGCATTAAGAGACTGGAAGGCGACTGGTGGCTGGATGGACGGAGCATCTGAGTCACCAGTTGCCTTCACGATGACCATGGTAGACGGGGAAGAATGCCTGCACAGCCGTCTGCATGACTGTGAGTGTGCCGTTGGTGAGCTGACCCAAGGGCCTAAGTGTCCTGACTGTGCGGCGCAGTTCCTGCAACCCAAACCGCCAGCGGAAAAGGACTCTGTTACAGAAATGGAGTGTTCCATCCCCGAGGATGAGAGAGACTGCCAGGGGTTACACCCTGATGTGTATGAGCCCTGGAATTTGCCAGGAATGGAGGTCACGATGCTAATGTGCCCCTGCCTGAGTGGAGCCCTTAAAGATGGAGTCGAACCATCTCAGTTACAGTTAGGTTTCAGGTCAACTGAGGTGGATGGAGAAACATTTACACAGTGTTGGAAACTCAAATGTGGCTGTAATCGGAGGGAGGCACTGGCATGGGAGCCCCAATGTGAGTGTTGCGGGGCCTGGTTCCTAAAGCCTATCCTGCCCCCGGCGGCGGAACCAGCCGAGAAAGAGGAGGAGGAGCCGGACATCCCTCCTACAGTAAATGATGCTTGTCCTCAGTTTGTTTTTATTCCAGAGGCCTCCGGGGACCCGTGTGTCCCGGCCACTGTTGCAGACCCTCTCCAAGGGGACCTTCAACTGGAAGAGCCGGACCCTCTGATGGCGGAACCTACGGAGGAAGAGGCACCTGATGGTGCCCCCGAGGTGGGTGAAGCCGCTACTAATGTTTCTACTTCAGCCATGGAGGTGGTGGAGTGCCCGTGTGCCCACATGAACTTTCCAGATGCTGAGGCGGAGCCGCTGAAGGCGGAGCTCCAGATGGCGGAACCTCCGATGTCGGTTCCAGATCCGGTTCCCGAGCAAGAACCACCGAGACCAGAACCACAGATCCCGGAAGGCCAGGGTAAGGTGTTTATACCCCCGCCCATGTGTGGTGATTCTAGCGACCAACCGAGTGTGGTGATGCGCCTGCCGGCGGACCACTCCAGTGAGGTGACCGAGCCAACCACCTCAACTGATACAGACCATGATGTGGGCCCGTGTGCCCTGCAACGGCCAGTCCGGCCTACCACCGAGGTACCAGCGGTCCCAGGCTTGGGATCAGTACCTGTCGACAACGATAGGGGTAAGTTGACTGCCCCAGGGGTGTCGGGTGTGAGCTCCCCGGTGATCGTGGAGCCTGGTGACTCCGGAGGTAGGGTCACCCGGGCGATGGGCTCACCCCGTCATCGCGTCCTGGTGGAGGTGTCTCCCCCAGAAGATCTCTGCGGATCATGGAACGAATCCGACCTCATGAAGGTATCCGGTGTAGCGGCCTGGAGCGACACATACTCCTGTGAGAAGAGTCTCCAAGCGGGCCTACCCGAAGAAGTGGTGCCGTCCGCGGAAGAAGTCACCGTTAAAGGGATTGCTGACAAAGACAAAGACTCTGTTGAGACCACTCTGGTAGTTGTGGCCTCTCCCAGGTGCGCGATGGAGCGCTATGTTCGCCATGTGGTGGACCGAGGAAAGAGACTGAACCTCCCTGTCTCCCGTGAGACGAGACCGGAGGATCCGGCAAGGGTCAATACCCAGGACCCTTTACTATTTTTTTCGCGAGGGGGAGGCGGTGTTTTGACAGAAGAAACGGGTTTTGAGCTCCAAAAGACTCACAGGAGTCAAGGTGGGATACCCTCACCCAGTCTGTTAGGGGCACTCCAATCTGAAACTCAGCTGGCCTCGGGTATCCATGCGGGGATGTTGGGTACAAATGGGGAATTGCTTGTATGTGATGTACTATTTACTATGCATTTTCCATTATATAACCCACTGTATGGTTGCTACCCAAGCGAGGGCGTTGGGATTCTGCGAAGGGGAGAATGTAGCCCTGAGGTAAAATCACGATTTCTGGCCCCTCTCCGCGAGTGCCGTGGGGTCGCGGGTGCCGCCGGAGGCAGCGGTGGACCCGCCGGCACTTCGCGAGGGTGGGGGCCAGAGAAGGGAGCAGATCGGAGCTGTGGTTGCCACCGGCTCGGCAGCTTGAGGAGAGTGCGCCGCCATTGCGCGTAGGTTCGCGCATGCGCAGGAGGCGGCCAGCGCGCGATAGGACTCCAGGGCTAGGGAGAGATCGCGCGAGAGTAGGGAAGAGGACAGTAAGGTTGCGGCGGCCATTAGGGGTTCGCGCATGCGCAGGGCAAGCGCGCACGCGGCCCCAATGCTTAGACAGCCCCCTGGGAACTACAATTCCCAGGAGGCTTAGGGAGACAGGCGTCAGGTGCCTGAGTGTGGCCAATAGGGCTGGAGGAAGCTCAGCCCGGGAATATAGATACATTTCCCGGGCTTTGCTGCGTCAGTCAGGGCAGAGCAGAGGAAGGAGTAGGAAGGGTGCAGGGAGCGCGTGGCTCCTGCATCAGGTAAGGGTTCTCTCTAGATTCCCAGGCAGGCCCCAATTCCCGGGTAAGGGCAGGGGGTAACTGAGGAGGGACGCCTTAGCTAGGGAGGTGACCCTTGAGTGTGGAAGGTGCAGGTTTGGCAATGCCACAGCGGAGAGGGCTGTGGGCACTGGCAAATAGGCACAGTGTGCTAGTAGTGGATTGCTACGGGATCCAGGTGGCTGTGTGTGATTGCAGCTGTCTGTGTGTGTGTCGCTGCATGTGCTGGGCGCAGTGCGTGCAGTGTGTGTGAAGTGTGTGTGGATCCCTGCAGGCTGACAGTGTGAGCTGAGTGTTGGCTGCAGGTGCGTTAGGCTGTTAGGATTAGCAGTTACAGTTGAGACTGGGTAGCTAGGGGAAGGGGGGCAGGTTATGTCCACAGGCCCTAGGAGTTTCCCCAAGCCATCCCAGGTTGCGGTTCCTCAGGGACAGGCCCTAGGTTAGGGTTGCTGTCACTCTAGAAGTAGTTAGGCAGAAAGCTGATAGCTGCGGTTGCTGTTCCCATGCGGTTGGTGTTGCCGTGATCCGGTTGGAGTTCCCGGGAAGCGGTGGGACCCTCGTTGGGGTCCACCGGCAGAGTACCTGGAAAGGATCAGACGGACGTCTGACCCTTTGAGAAGAGAGTTGCGGTCCCGAGAATCGGAGTGCTCGGAAGGTATCTTCAAGTATTATAAAGTGCACCAACTGGGCCCTAGCTTAATATAGTGACTGCGCAGTCACCCACGACCTCCGTAGGATTTACGAGACATTGGGTGTGGGGTGATCACAGGACACTGGGTGGGAACACCAGACATTGGGCTGAGGTGATGCGGGTAGAGCATCAGGTGATGTCATGTTATGTTATGTAATGAGGTTATGTGTGTGTGTTAAGTAAAGTGTTAGTATTGTTTTATCTACGTGTGTTATGGTATTTCTTACTCAGGGCTATCTTTCCTAATGGGGGATCCTGGGTAAGTGGAGGCGCTGCACCAGGTAATGGTAAGGGTTTCCCCAGGCTCCCAGCTAGCGGAGGCTCAGATCTCCTGGAGCCACAGGTGTTATGCAGTACTAGTAGTCCCTTAGAGCAGGTGTGTTGCAGGGAAAGGGACCGGTTAGACCACGAGGGGCCAATGTGAGATTGGGTGGGTCGGCCGGTTCACAAAAAGGGCTACATACGTTATGCACGTATATGACGATTGCAGTACAGTACATGCACCGATAAGTGGAAAGAAGGTAGTGCTTCACTTTAACAACATTTTCGCTTTACATACATGCTCCGGTCCCATTGCGTACGTTAATGCGGGGTATGCCTGTATTAATATCAATATTTACTGCAACAGGACTGGTTATAGATAATGATAAGATAATGAAAATGATACTGAGTTATGTTGTCCAATTAAATAATATAACCCCTTATGTGGATTGATGAGAGAACTTAGTTCAAATATAAATCTTTAATAAACGGAATGTATAAAATAAAGTGGGGTGCCGTTGCATTCCACTTATGCCAGTGTGCGTTTTGGGCAGGGGCGGCTGGGGAAATTGCGGGGCTCGGTGCAGACACAGGGTGCGGGGGCCTCTTGCCTTCCCCTTCGCCATCTCTTCCTGCAGGGTCCCCTCATCATAGCGCCGCGATGTCCCGTTGCCATGGCAACGTGACACCATTTTCCGTGGCGGTACCATGATCCGGAACCGTGCAGGAAGAGAACGAGAAGGTAAGAGTTACAGAGGCCCCAAGCGCCCCCCTAGGCAATCAGTTTAATGGTTGTGGGGTAGTGCACGGAGCCTCTGTACTCGCGTGGCTCAGTGCTGGGGCACCAATGGCACCACCATGAAGGTGGTGACAGTCAGCACAATATTATCAGGAGATGTGTCAAAACGTTGCTGTCAAAAAATACCCGGTTTTGGTGGCGTTAACCTCTGCTCCTAAGAGATCTGGGACAAAGAAGCAAGACATATGTCGCTGGTGCAAAGTGAGACGGATGAATATGTTTGCTCTGTGTTTTGGAGCCAATTGGACCATCTTGATACTTATCCCAATTTATCTTCAAAGAATTGCATCTGTAATTAGTTCCTGTTACCCTGACAATGTATAATTAAGACCAGGATAGCAAAGCAGCTGTTGCACTGAACACAAAAGGAAAAACTTTGGGTGTCTATTTACTACACTCTCCTGCCTACAAAACTGGGGCACCTGATGTTCCCCTTGTGCTCTGACCTACATTGTATCTTATTTACACAGCTTTTGGCACCTGCAGCTCTTTCTATCCTCTGCAGTGCTTTTTGCAGCCATGTACTAGTGTCATTAATTAATGTTAATCAACATCTTGCTTGCCGCTGTAAATAGAATAAGCCTAGCGCATAGTACTACAGTACGGTGACTCACATCATTACACTGTGTGTATATAGTGTCCCAGAACCATACACCTATATACTATACATACAAATATCATATTAGCACAACCACACTGCAAAATTGTGTATTGGATTAGGCTGGCGCAACCATTGTGTTTGAGTTGCACAAAAATATGAAAAAAAATGATGATATGATAAGTATATGCCTTTTGCTATTTTTTTATTTTGGAGCCTGAAAAATAAACAACGTTGGCGTTTTTGTGTTCTTTGCTTTGAAAAAGTACTTAAGTTCATATTTCTAAGCAGTGTTCTGCCATGAGACACCTTCCAGCACTGGTAAACCCCTTACTGACCATTTAGGCCCACAGTCTGGGTCTTCCAGTCCGGTCTATCTTATGATAGATGATTGCTTGGTAAATATGGTACATGGTATCAACTATTGCTCCAGACTCAGGACTGTGACAGGGTAAATAAAAGCCACCAGTTATATGCCTGTAAAACCTATGTCTAGTCTGCAGTGCAGCACTGATTAGGTTAACTTCAGCTGGGAACCTCAGGACAATTAGTTGGATCCCAGCTGCCTAATCAAGGTGTATTAAAACCCAGGCTGTAGACACATGGAGCCTGTCTGTTGAGGAGTGAGGAGTAAGCTGCTTAAGGGATTGCGAAAGAGTATCCTGATACAAGGTCTGATTAGAAAAGTAGATGAATTGTGAACTGTCTGTCCCCTGCATAGAAAAGGGCAACTGCCATATACACTGTCTGCTAAAGAGAAACTGTTTTTGTCTGTCTGCTGAAGAAAAGCCATTTTCCTTTTGTTGCTGATGAAAAGCTATTTTTGTTTTGTGTGCTGTATATTTTTCAAGGCTAAATAAATAAGCCTTGTCAAGAAACCCGCGTGTGTAGTTGCATGTACCCTGCAACAAGGACAATCAAAAGGTACCTTCTGAAGAAAGTAGCTGTTACAAAGAGTGACCAAGGAAAAGTAATTTAGTCATATCAGTCATTAGAATGACAAACGTAAATGGGAACACATGATTCTTATGGAATCTGGCAGTGATGACGAGTATATCTAATTAACTTTTTCTTACTGTTACTTTTCTGAAAAGTCTTTATTGAGAGCGTACTAGTTGACCAGCCTTCCCCTTATTTATCTCTTTCTTCTCACTCCTTCATCTGTATGTCTCCAGTTCACACCAGCTCTCAGGAGAAAGCACGGATAAATAAGCTATTTGTATATTAAGCACATTTTGCGACCAACTTAAGTTGGGACACTCCTTTTAAATACAAGACCATCCCTCCCACTAAATGGAAATCGGCTGGAAACCCTGGCCATACACACACATTTAAAAGGGACATGATATGGTGGCATCATATGTAACCCACTAACACATGTACAGTACACATGAGGAAAACACCATGTGTAGTTTCCCAGGCTCTATACACAGTGCCACATTAAGAACTTTTGGTTTGGTCCATTAAACCCACAACCATGTAACCATTTCCTTTCTGTTTCCCACAATGCTGTCACAATAGCAAACATTAGTTTAGATCTCACATGGGCGACAGAGAAGCCCAATGCTACATCCAACATGACAGAAATACACAGTAAAATACTTATATATTCTCTTGAAATAGGTTCATTTAGTTTAACCCTTTGGCCAAAGCGTTGTAAGCTTGCGAGCCACGACAAGGCAGACACCTGTCTTGGTTCCCAAAAAGAGCTTGCTGGGGTTCTGTGTTTTGTTAACCTAGATCTCACATGGCCCTGGCTAAAGATACTGTAGTGAACCTTACCACAACCAACATCAAAACTGACCAGGCTATGTTAGTTCCACCTGTTTATGTGTAGTGTAGAGAGGCCCCCACCACAAACACTGTATTACGAATAACTACAATAGCTATTCTAAGTAAAATATAAACAAACTGCTAGACAAATTACACAGACGTAAAGACCTTTTATTTGCATTGAATCCTTTAGGACGCTAGAGCAGCGATACGCTCCATTCAATGTTTTTTGTTTCTTTGTCATGCTTTGGACTGATTTCCCAGGACAGAACCATGTGCAACAAGGGAACCCCTGACTTAGGGGCTGTAACCATTCTGGGATAGAAGAAATGACCGCTCACAGGAAGCTTCCCGTGAGCACAGCCGAAACTATGGGCATAGACTCTCTCTGTGTGCAAATCTAGAATTCAGTCTTCTTTATTCATATTACTACCGCATATGTGGCTTTACAGGAACAAACAAGTCACCACTTGAACTTTGTAAAACATTGGGGGTGACATAATGTCAGCTTTGCTGATTAAATCCCCCCCCCCCCCCCAGGAAGCTGCCTGTCGGCCATCTTGAAAAGGGGAAAGGACATGACATTTCTTCTGAACCATGCCGTTATCCCAGTACAGGAAAGCTGCAGGTTTGGAAACTTAGGAAACATAGGGAGTTCTGTGGTGACTGATCTGTATCTAAAGTAGGAATCCTGCCAAATTTAAATATTGATTATTTTTTACATGATTAGAAACCACAATATTTTTAGCTGCGAGGACCCCCGCCTTCCGATATATTTACAATTGGTATGTTTCAAATTTTACTTGCTGGCCATTTAAATGGTCATCCAATAGGAATAGCATCACCCCCCCCCCCCTCTGGGAGATACACTGCTATTACTATCTCCGTGTGGTGCTGGGGCATACTTGCTGGTTCAGGAGAGATGAGTAGCTGCGATGGTAAGGGGCAACATGACAGACTTTTGGTGATCTCTGGGTTCTTTTGATCAGTGCTTCAGCACCTCCAGCTGTCATGGGCTCCTGGGATGCATGACATCAGTTCCCACCACAACACTTCTCACCCCTCCTGCCCAGGAACTGACACCCAGGCAGAGGTATATTGAACAGGGATCTTTATTTAACTTTGCTGCAGCTCTTATTACAGCATAGATGATCTTCGAAGTCCCAGAACTTCTGGAAGGTGCACACCCCGGTAGTTTTGGGGTATTCAGTCTTGATGGTTCCCAGGCCTACGCCTGGGACGGGCATGCTTTCCCCCAATGGGGAAGACTGATAGCCCTTGTGCTCTCTACTCCTCCCAGCACAAGCCTGACTAACTAACTTTAGGATACTCCTCTTCCTCAGGAAGCAGGGGTGGGCTCATGGACTGCACCTATCCCTGATTGGCTGCATGCAGGCCATGAGCCATCACCGCACTCCTGTCCATCAAAGAGGAGCAGGGGGGGGGGGAGGGGGGGGTCCATGGCCCATAGATTAACCTGTGGATACCCTGAATGTACTAGGGACTTACATCACAGATGCACTATGGGAGAAAAGAGAGGTACTTATAGACATACCATGTTACATTTAAAAAAAACGGGTAGAACAGGGGGACGTGGAGTCTCTTTCTTTCAAAATGTTAAAAACTGTATTAGGCCACATATGACCTGTTTTAGCAAATTTGTTAACAATCACTACTGCCTAATAAAAAAATTTGGGGAAAAAAAAAAAACGGGTAGGTGGGATTGCTGCTTTAATTTCATTACTGCCGTAGGAGCCAGGAACAAAGTACTATTTCCATTCTTGCAGTGAAGGGTTAATCAGGAAATTCTTTGTTTTGTTTATATTATAGTGTGTCGTTCTGTGCTAAGTTTGGGTGAGGAGAGGGGGGGGAGGCAGCCTACTTTCTGTCTTACTTTCCTGTGTCACATCAATAAGCTTCTTTTCTATCTCACACCGCGGTGTCTGGAACCCAACTGATATGCAAACAAGTTGACTTTTTCACCCAAACGCTCGGCTTCTCCAGGCATCGGAGATTACGCTCATTACACCAGATTGAACCTACAATGGAAGGTGATTAATAAGGATTAGGACCCTGTCTCTCGATGAGTTTGTAGGAGGACAGCCAGAGACGAGATGTGGACGAAAAGGACAATACAGATGTCACACGTCTCCTAATCTTCCAAGCTCGAGATATCAGTATCGTCAAGCTGCTAGTCGCCCTCCTCCCTTGTCCTCATGTCACAAACACATATGGAAACAGCATGATGTTCAGATTCCTCCATATTCCCAGCTCACCTGGCCGTTCTACCAAATCCCAATAAAACACTGACACTGATTTGGATGATAAGGGGCCACTGCATTTTATGAGATGATACACCATTCAACTCGCCAGCTAATATTTCCATAACAAAACAGCTTAAGTATGCAGGGTAAACATTCACATCATGCCAGCCGCTGACCACTAAAGGCAATGAGCATTTAATACCATAACAGCCAAAGGTCAGCGCAGGCCCCGCCGCAAAGCTATCTGCATTGTACTACCTTCCCGTGGACTAACTGGGAAACGAAATCAAGTCAAACTCCCACCAACGTTAGCTGGCAAGAAACATCCCCAATGCTGTGACAACACATAATAATGTACATACGATACAAACAACAAACATTCCTAAAAACAAATATTTCACAATAACCATAAACGACACTGGTCAATATATATATACTGAGTTAATCTACCCCACACTGATGAGACCCATTAAGGTCGAAACAGCTGTCTGTGGGTGGTTTTCTGGGTATGCACCTTAACCCTGGCTGTGCTCAAAGCTGTGACCATGCAGCAAGCTTAAGAATAGGGAAACATGTTAAAAATGGTTTTTGAGGCAAAAAGTGACACTGTGTGCTCATTTGCATGTCATTTCCCAGAATCCCTTGCTGCAGTGGAAGTGCTGTATGCTGGGTGATAATGGGGTAAGGCGGGGTTGCAGACCTGCCTAAGACATGCAGATGAGCATACAGTTGTATTTGCATATATATATATATATATATATATATATATATATACATATATATATATATATATATATACAACTGTAAATATTACTGTATGTTCATTTGCATGTCTTAGACAGGTCTGCAACCCTGTCTTTCAATATTGTCACCCAGCATACAGCGCTTCCACTGCAGCAAGGGATTCTGGGAAATGACATGCAAATGAGCACTCAGTGCCACCTTTTGTCTCAAGCTCGTATTACACAAGCCAATCCTCAAGCCAATGCATGCTGCTTTAAACACAGATTTTAGACAGAGGCTGGGATGAGATGGCAATGGCTTTGAAAAAGTTACTGTCATGACGAAACGCGTCAGGGAGGCAACCACGACATTACGTCATCACGCATAGTGTGCTTTACGGCCGGAGAGCGCAAGGAGCTGATCTGAGGCTGAAAAATCTCTAAAACTGCACGGACGCTGATAGAACCTGTTCCTCATCACCTACTACTGCTGCAGATGCACCGGAGGGACCCTGTACCAACTAGATGTGTTCCTGGACGGTGTGGCCTTGCTGGTGGTGATTATATATATCACAAACTGCCTGTTTATCCTTTATCCTTGTGAGTGTCCTTAATCCCCTTGTGCTTTTTAAAATAAATGAACTGTTTTACACTATGGGAGGTGCGCTCTCTGTTCTTCTTTTTTTATATATATACATATATATATATATATATATATATATACATATATATATTATATATATATATTTATATGTATATATCCCATATAAGCTAATGCTTGCTGTTAACACAGCTTTAAAGCACAGCATGGGAATCAGATGCAAAGCCAGAGAAACCATTCACAGACATGTTTCAACCTTAATGGGTATCATCAGTGTGAAGTTGGTTGTACTGCTGGCTTTGCAATTTTCAAGACTGTAGGGTTTACCATCACGTTTTAAGTTATGGTGGGTGAAAAAGGCAACAAGAAACCTCCACCGTATAGCATGTAGCAAATAAAAAGATCACTTGTGAGCACATTCACATGTCTTAGGCAGGTCTGCAACCCTGCCTTTCACCATTATCACCCAGCATACAGTGCTTCCACTGCAGCAAGGGATTCTGGGAAATGACATAGCTTATATGGGCTCCATGTAACAATGGTTTTCAGACAAAAGGTGACACATTGTGTGCTCATTTGCATGTAATTTCCCAGAATCCCTTGCTGCAGTGGAAGCACTGTATGCTGGGGATAATGGTGAAAGGCAGAGTTGCAGACCTGCCTAAGGCTGCGTTCCCAGTCACTGCCACAGCGCACGGCGCGGCGTGCGCTGTGCGTGTAAGCACCGCCCTTCAATGGGGAAGGGCCCAGTACGCACCTTCACGCTGAAGGTGCAGCCGCGCCGTGCTGCAAGATTTTTTAAACTCAATAAAACTTGCAACGGAGGCGTGGCCACGCCCCCACCGGCGGTTCACCCAATGAGGGTGAACCAGCCACGTGACGTAATGGGCACGCCCCCGCAAATCCCCGACCACGCCCCGTCCCGTCGCAAGCTCCCTCTCTCCCCTCAGACCGCAGATCGCGGTTAGTGCTGTGCACACGCCGCCCCACCCCCGCCGGGTGCGCGTGTCACAGACATGACTGGGACCGCAGCCTAAGACATGTGAATGTGCTCACAAGTGATAATTTTATTATATATAAATATATATATATATATTTACTCCCATATTAACTGAAATAAGAAAAGGGTGGGAACTTGTACCCCGTGTCCTCTAACTTGTGCCTGTAACCGATCGTTCTTAGTACTGTCATACCCACCCACCAACCCCCAGCCAATCACCGAACAACCCAACCTTTTCAAAAACTCAACCCTTAACATGCTGCAGGGTGTCGTTGCTGCAGTCATGGGCCCTCTCCCTCTAGTCCATGGGCCCGACTTTAACTGCTGCTAATCATTCAGGGACACATACGGTGTATCCTCCCTGTCCAATATAGGGAGAAGCAGAGAATTCCATGTTTAACAATGTATCAACTTCAGTTCACTGCAGTATCGCTCAACGCATGATTATACTTCATTTATCAATTCCATATCATTACCCTACGACAGACTAGTGTGATTTCGTGCCCAAAATTGCACTGCAAGCGATGTTCAACACCACGTTAATGCATTTGTCTTATTTCTACCCATTTATAAAAATATACATTCTTATTCCATAGGGCGAGATTTTCTAACATTTTACGAGCAACCGTACATTTTCACCAGGTGCGTTATTAACGCAAGTTTAACACCGTCTAGTGAATCGAGGCCAACGATTCCACGGAAAGCCATTGCACATTATGGCCTTTTGACCCACCCAGTGTTTTGCTTTCCCCAGGACATGTTGTATATATAACAAGGCTAAAGTGGTTCAGTTCTGGGACAAACACGTTGCTCCAGATGAATCAAAGAATAAATCCTATAGATTAATTCCAATGGGATTTTTTCTCCCTTTGATACATCATCTAGTGGTTACGGCCTAGACCTTTTCTGTACTAGATCCTGGATTAGCACACAGTGCTTGTTCTTGACAAAGATGGTGATAAGAAATAGGAAATAAGGACATTGCTTAGCAAGCTCAGGAGCTCCCTGCTTATTGGAAGGTACTGTAGTCAGTGATATTACATACCTCCCAACTGCACCTATTTAGCAGGAGCACATGTTTCAGGGCTCACTAGTTTGGGGGTTTAACAGTTAGAAATCGGGGGGCCTATTTACTAAGCTTCGCAAATGGCCTTTTTGAAACAATATTGGCCCATGAAAATGGCATTCCAAGTTGCATTTGGGAACGCCTGCTTACCAACCTAAAATTGCTCAGTCTGTGTTAGCAGTATCAAAAAAAGGGTGTTTATTTGGGGCGCACAAAAATGGACTGCACTAGGCGTACAGATGTTAATTGGACGTACTAAAAATAACGTTTCTGCGTGCCAAAAAAAAGGGTAAAAAGTGCAGCAAAAACGCCTGCCAAGTTCAACTTGGCGTAAACCTTAAAATGGAGCTATGCATTAAAACAAACTTGTATTTGCACTTTCTTTACATGAATACCATCTCCCCCCCTTAGTAAGTAACGCAGTGCAGAGGAGGAAATACATAAAATAATGGGGATTGTGAAAAAGTGGGTGAATGTTCTTGTGCGACCCAGAGACCCCCAAGATCTTTCTCTCCGGGGATTCTAAATGTGCGTTTGC
Source organism: Ascaphus truei (assembly GCF_040206685.1). Lineage (NCBI taxonomy): Eukaryota > Metazoa > Chordata > Amphibia > Anura > Ascaphidae > Ascaphus > Ascaphus truei. The sequence goes on from NC_134487.1 coordinate 291,125,606, forward strand.
ATTTTCGAGCATTCAAATTTAAAAACCTAGAGGCGTTTTTGTTAAAACTCACACAGCATTCATTAGTAGAGCTAGCTGCTAGACTAGAATTGTCTGGACACTGCTTTCCCCCCAAAGATATTGGAATTACAGTGTATGTACTAAGATTATGTACACTATTTTTAAAAAGTTTGTGTCAAAACTTCAGTGCTAAATAGGGATACAAACCTTCATAAAATCATACATCATTTGCTATTTGAAATGAATTTTCATGCATCCCTCATGTTGAATGCCCGATTTGATCCAATTTCAATGAAAACAGAAATGTATGTATTTTTTTTTAATTTAGAACTAGTATTAGCAGAATATCAATGATTAATGTAATATTATTTATAATAGCTACAATGTGAAAATAATATATTTTGTTAAACTACACAATGAAAATACTGCAAATACATTTTTGGGTTGCGTCATAGCAACTTCAGTCTGCGCTAACACTATTAAAGCAATTTCAGCTCCGGGAGCCCCCTGCTTCCAGAGATACCTTCCTCCGCAGTGGGTGCTGGTATCTCGGTGGAGTTTAAAGCCCCCGGTCACTCGGCCAATAGGAAGTCGCAAGGGATGACATCACAGCATCCTATTGGCCCATGGATGAGGGGCATTTAAACGCAGCTATTTCGTTAGGCACACAGTTTCTCTGACTGCAGAGATACCGGCACCACTACAGAGGTTTGTATCTCTGGATGCAGGGTGTCCCCCAAGCTTAAATTAACTGCGTTCAGCTCCGAAGACCCCCTGCTTCAATCATGTAACAAAAAAATAAGCAACAAAATAAGCAATGCAACCTATAGAGGTGCTTTCAGAGTCTTTTTAGGATTTACACGGAGTTAAATTTGCCTGAAGATTTTTATGCACTTTTAATAGATTTTTTTTGCCTACAGAAATATATATTTTTTAGTATATGCCATTTACATTAGTGCCCCAAGCACAACCCTTTTCCGTAGCCAAACCAAATTAAGAACACACATTTTTGACGCAGCCGGCACATATGGAAAAATGTGAGGTTGAGTGAAATTGAGTTTGACATGTGCCAATTTTGTGCCAAGACAGTTGTTTGCGACATTAGATTCCGTCCTTCATCCACAATGAGAGATTATTTCCAATACTCCGAGGGAACATTTCTGAGGGGAGAGAGATGTGTGAGTCATCAGTTGCTTATCACACCGACCTCCTTGGACATAACCTCCCATCCCCTCCTGTGTAATTAGAAAAGTGTGAATGCTAAATCTGCACTGAGAGGTGCGCCTAATCCCTTCTTGTCATTAACGACCTGCCACTAAAGACTGCACTTAGGTTCTCAGCCTCGTGACAGGAGACGAGCATCGCATTTATAAAAGCAATTTGTGGGACTGAAAGAGCTGTCAGCGGGTAGACAGTACGGGGGGAGTGAGTAAGTCCCCTCTGGGTATTCGCAGCTGGAACACCTGCAAACACATTGGGACGTATGGGGTGTTACCTGTCCTATTGTGTAACTAAAGCTGCCTTAAATTTACATTAACGATTGTGGCTTTTCCTGCTAACATACAATACAAAGCGTTATTTAATATGGCAGCCCACTTTTAAGAAAATAAAGATGAAGAAAACACGTTATTAGAGCCCCCCAAATGTTATAACTGCTGCTCCTTACTGCTCCCCTCTAACAGAAACCACATACAGTACTGTGCTAAAGCATACCTACTGTACCAACATTTAAAAATGCTAAGACTATCCCTGCTTCAGCACAGGTGGCTCAGTCATTGACTGATTGAACCACCTGTGCTGAAGCAGGGATATCATTAAAACTTGTTGGTGGCCTTTGAGGACTGGAGCTGGCCACCCCTAGAGGGACACGAGACACACATTTGCTAGCGTAATAACCATACATTGTGATGGCAGTACCACCACTAACCTAATGTGTGTGTTTTAGTGACAAACTAACCCCTTTCACACACACAACCACAGAACACAAATACACACCCACCGAGCCACAGAACACAAACACACACACACACACACACACACCGAGCCACAGAACACAAGTATATATACACTCACATAGACCCTAAAACACAAATATATACACATATACACTGGCATTGAGGGGGACATGCCAGTGAGGGGCTGGCATGGAGGGTCCAGGGCAGTTTGTTCCTGTGCTGTTTTTTAAACTCTCATCCCCTAACTTTTTGGGACCCTTAGTTCTTCATACTGTAAATGAAACATGAGTTGAACTTGATGGACATAGTGTCATCGTCTATGTAATTCAGTAACTATATATAAAATCAGGACCACCGTTCCCTCAATGCCCATGGGTGGGTATATAAGGTATATAAGGCAGTCGTGGAAGGGTCTCTCCTTAACATTTGAGTGTCCTGGTCCATCTCTATCCTTCAAACTGATTGGAGTTCTCAGTGATTTTTTTCTTTTTGCATTTTGACACAGTCTAATCTATATTGTTATGTTCAGTTATTATGCTCCACAAAGTGTGTGGGTTAGTAACAATGGGAGATTTCTTTATAGCTGTTCCGTTTGTGGCAGTTCTTTACATTTCCTATAGATAATTAGATTTTTGAATGGTGGTTTTGGTGTCTTTTTCCATCTTGTATTTGTACCATGCAGTGTTGTGAAAAGTAAAACCGGTTTTTCACAGGAATCAAATTATCTTTGGTATGGCTATTTTACCTAGTCGATGGATTGATAAATTCAACATCTATTTGAACATTCTACCTTTTAAAATATACATATATATGCACATGGATACATTGATATGTGTACATGTACCTCTGTATATCCATGTACGTGTACTTATGCTTGTGCATCTACAGTATGTGTGTGTATCAACACATGCAAAGGAACATGTTATGCAAACCCACAAATGCACCCATGTACATATGTGTTTGTGTATGTTTATATACATACATACTGTACATGCATGCACTTGTACGTGTCTGTGTGTAGACATGACATATGTAACTGTATGTAGACATCACAGGCCTAAGCAGTGCAGCTCCATAAGGCTAAGATTATAGTAGGCACGCATGCGGGACGGAGCGCATGACGTAGCGCACACCTGTCGCTCGAGCCTTGTGTGCTCTTAGGATTGTGGCGATTGGGGATGTGCGGCGGATGCGCCAACAGGCTGGTTCGCCCTCATTGGCTGAACTGCTCACGTGACGCGGTCACTCTGCATCGCGCTCACTATGGCTGGCCGAATCAGCTGCTGCACTTTGTACGCCCAGCGCGAAATCTCACGTGCCGTCGCGCTTACTGTAATCACGGCCTAAGGCCTCGTCCAGGGTGGGAGGGCGCTCACTGGCGCTCGAGCGCTGTGACATCAGGCACTGGCCGATTCCTGGCCAGCTATCTGCGCGTTCGGAGGGGCGTGACAGGTGGGGGGGGGGGGGTTGGCTATGATGTCACAGAGCTGGTTTGCCCTCATTGGGTGAACAGCTCATGTGACACAGCTTGGACACAACAATTTACTTTAACTGCGGGAGCGCACGAGCAAGCACTCAGCCGTGACGAGGCCTCAGGCTGCGATTATACAGAAAAACGCCCGTGATGTCACCTGCAGCGACACCGCGTGGCGCAAAAACAATTTGGTATAGGCAGTGAAAACTGCCTATACCAAATGCGACTGTCTCCGAGACTGTTGGAGCCGTTGCAAATTTTTTTGGGGGTTGCGACTGCTGCGTCACGTGACGCAGCCGTCCAATCAGAAAGCAGATTTCAGCCTGCAGCCGCTCGCAGTAGCATGTGCTTGTGACGTCGCTATTGTGACATCACACATATGCGTGCGCACCCTGCAGTTCGGCTGCATAATCGTAGCCTAAGACACCTTCCATGCTACAAGACGCCTTACAACCCATTCACTAGAATTGCTTATAAAGGGCCATATTTAATACGCTGTGCTGGAAGGAGCCTGGTGGAGTAGCCTTGCATAGTAGAGATGGCCCATTGTGTTTCTGCGTGTGCGCAGGCCTGTCAGTTCTGTCCCTGCTGTCACCACACCAGGGGCAGAGCTTGTCATTATATTAGAAGCAGAATTAAATGGATTTCATTCCTTCCAGCATCTACAGGGAGAAAGATGCCAATGGTGGCTTCTGATGAAAACACCTGTGCTCCTCCTTCACCCTAGCGGTGCCCTCTCACCCTCTGCTACTCCTCACCTCCATCCCCGGTGCCTTCCTCTTTCCATCTCTTCTTGCCTTCCCCTATTCGCCGCTCTCCCTCCAGCTCCCTCCGACTCTGCTCTCCTCCCCCCAGCTGTTTCTGCTAAGTGGAAGCCATTAGCTGGAAATGAAGCAAGAACATCAGGAACATTTGTTCCATACCCAGCGTTCGCCCCGAGCAGCTGGAGCCCAAAACCCCCCTGGAGTTTGTGACAGAGCCGGAGCAAAAGCGAAACATTTGCAACTCTGGAAGAGGAAGGGAGGGAGAGGCAGAGCAGGGGGTAGAGGATAGATGGTGGAGGGGAGAAGAACAGGGGAAATAAGATGTGAGGAAGGGGAACACAGGAGAGAGAGAGAGAAACTAGTGTTGCCAACAGTGAGTGACACTCCAAGTTCTCAGCCTCCTGTGGGGCCAAAAGAAAGGGACAGAGGAGACCAAGATGTTGTCATGGAGTAATGATACAGTAGGACAGGGGTGGCCTATGTCAGTCCTCATGGGCTACCAACAGGTTTTCAGGATATCCCAGCACAGGTGGCTTCGACTGAGCCACTGATTGAGCCACCTGTACTGAAGCAGGGAAAACCTGACCTGCTGGTGGCCCTTGAGGACTGACGTTGGCCACCCTTTAGAGTTGATGTTGGAGAGATATCACGGGGACAGCGAGAATAATGCGGGATATTTGCAGTATTACAATTCCTGACCCTTCTTCTGGAATTTGGGGGGAGGGGGGGGTTGATCAGCTATGGGGCGCAATGTGTGTGATGTTCCGGGCAACGCTTTGTACAGATCTGCCTTTCTGGCACTGGAAGGGTTGGGTTAACATGGTAGTTTCATGCAGGCTTTCACAGTGACCGAACTGAGAAACCTTGCGGGGCTGCAGAGTGCAAGCTCCATGCGTCACTGAAGGAGTTAAACCTGCCGCACGAGCAGAAATATATAGTTATATCAATCAGGAAGCTTTCAGCTCAAACCAAGCCACAAACAGGCATTTATAATAATAAATATTTTTATATGTGTGTGTGTGTGTGTCTATATACCCCCTTGTAACACTGTGCTTGGGGTCTAAAGAATCACATCGCGTTATAAGCGGATCGCGTTAGAAATAATGTACAATTGTATGCATTGTACAATAAAGTATTTAAGACACATAATAATCAAATTGTAAAGTTGTAAAGTGTTCATAAATACAGCGGTGCGCAAACTTGGGGGCGCAAGATTATTTAGGGGGGGGCGGGAGGCGGCTGTGTGCAGGAGGGTGAAGAAGCTCGGGCTCCGTGCTGCTTCTGTGCTATCTGCTTGCGGGGGCGGGGCCTTCACTGCGGGGGCGGGGCATTCACTGTACACAGACAACCTCTCCTCCTCCTGTCTGTTTGCAGTAGCACACGGGGGACCGGAGCATGCTTGTACTTCCCCACCAGGTGAAAGTGTGTGACTGTTATGATTGTGTGTTGTGTCTGTGTTGTGATTGAGTGTGTGTTGTGTCTGTGTTGGTTGTGATATGAGCGTGTGTTGTGATTGAGTGTGTTTGTTGTCTATGTTGGTTGTCATTGAGTGTGTGTTGTGATTGATTGAGTGTGTGTGTTGTGTGTGTTGTGTCTGTGTGTTTGTTGTGATTGTGTGTGTGTTGTCTATGTTGGTTGTGATTGTGTGTGTGTGTTGTGATTGAGTGAGTGTGTAGTGTGTGTGTGTTGTGATTGTGTGTGTTGTGTCTGTGTTGGTTGTGATTGAGTGTGTGTTGTGATTGAGTGTGTGTGTGTTGTGTCTGTGTTGGTTGTGATTGTGTGTGTGTTGTGATTGAATATGTGTGTTGTGATTGTGTGTGTGTGTTGTGTCTTTGTGTGTGTGTTGTGATTGAGTGTATGTGTTGTCTGTTGTGTCTGTGTCGGTTGTGATGTGTGTGTGTTGTGTCTGTGTGTGTTGTGATTGAGTATGTGTGCAAACCGGGTGTGCGTGGGCCGGCAGATGCTGTGCGCGGGAGGGCGAAAAAGCTGTGCGCGGGAGACCAAGAAGATGTGCGCGGGCAGCCGAAGAAGATGTGCGCAGACGGCCGAACAGGATAGTGCAGGTGGCGGCCACGTGATGGTGTGTGTGCACGTGCTTTTGAGATACGGGGGAGGAACACGCCCCAGCGCTGTGATGTCAAACGCCGCTCGTTCCGGTGTCTGCCCTACAATAGCTCTGTGTTCCTGCTCTCCTCCGCTGGCAACCTGCTTCGCTGCGATCCTCTGCAAGTGAAAGGGTCGGCTGCCACAATATCAATCATACTATGTACAGAAATAATGTAAAAAAACTGTGAAAACACAACATTGAAAACGGAAAAAATAAATAAAATAATACATAATACTGTAGGTAGGAGTGTGGATGACACTGGGGACAGCAAGCCAAAGAGCAGGGAGAATAAAAAGCCAAATGGGAGAAGGAAAAAAAGAGAGTAAAGAAAAAAGAAAAGGGGGGGGGGGGGGAGAGAGAGAAGGCAGGTAGCAAAGAGGTGGATGAATTCCCCCCCAAAAGGATTGCCTTTGTGCACGTACACTCTCCCAAGCTTAGCGCTTGGGGAGACAAACAAAATTGACTTTGAAGCGCGCTCAGCAGCAGTCAATGCGCACACACACACACACACACACAAACACACACAGAAATAGCCCCGATCCACGCCCCCCCCCTGTCCCCCCTCCCCCCTCTACTCGTGCTTGCAAAATTATGCAGGACACCTTGTGCTCATGCTTGGAGAGTTGGTGATGTCACCACTCTCGGCGGCAGCGTGGACGCAGCCTAATTTTGAAAGCGCGAGCTGTTGAAATATGTAAGTATTTAGACATATTTGTATTTACATTGTATACCGTTTAATAAAGGTTTTTTTTTCAATGTGATTTTGATTACATCAGGCAAAGGGGGGCTCGGCATAAAAAGTTTGCTCACCCCTGTATAATCTAGAGTGTAAGTTCCTTGGGGCAGGGAGCACCTTCCCCATAGTCTCAGTTTGTGCTAACATACAGTATATATCCTCCTTTGTCATACAATGTTATTGTCCTCCCTCCCACATTGTACTGCGCTGCGGAATGGGTTAGTGCCATGCAAATAAACAATGACAATAATAATAACACAGAAAAATCTGTAGTACAATAAAAATGCCCAATGAGTTCTTGCTCTAAAGAGCTGACAATCTAATCTTTGTCATATAAAGCACTAGTTGATCAAGGGGGTTCTGACTGCAAAACCAGGGTAAAACATTGTAACAAATGAAACCCCCAAAAAGTTTCTGTAGGATTTCAATGGGATTTATTTTCTTTGATGCATTTGATAGTTTTTTTGCTCCAATTCTCGCAGTCGGGAGCGTAAAAAAAAGAAGAAGCAATTTCTCGCCTAAAATAATTAGCGGCATATGTTGGTGTCATTATTCATGAACTTACATGTTCATACATACAGATGTAGCCAAGGTTATTGCACCTGCCCAAATATCTCAGATATTCCATGAGACTCAATGGCAGCGATAATGCAGAATCTCTCACCATAACACGCCAGAGGTTAAATCAGCCCTCAACGGCCACCAACAGGTTTTCAGGATATCCCTGCTTCAGCACAGGTGGCTCAATCAGTCTTGAGCCACCTGTGCTGAAGCAGGGATATAACTAATACCTGGTCTGTTGGTGGCCCTTGAGGACTGGAGTTGCCCACACCTGGGTTAAACGAACCCTGGATATGTCAGTACGAATGCGTTAAGAATAGTTTGCGTCTACTTGCACTTGCCTGCTACACGAAGAAAGAGTAGACACATTTCTGGTACACAAATGGCTTTTATACATTGGCATATGCGTGCCACCGCCAATCACCCAACTACGCCCCTAACGCCACCCCTTAGCGTCATTTATTCCGCAGCGGAAGAGAAGTTGACGCACGAGCCGCACAACACACTAAATCGGTTTTATACATTGGCGCACAAACATGCGTGAATTTGTTACACTTCTGTTCGTCGGCTTTTCTACAAAATTACTTTTAGCGACGCTTTCTGCACATTGTACTTATGTGCCGTATCGGGATTAATGCTTTCAATGGTTTCCTGCACTGATTTTACACAAGCTCTGCAGCCTGTAAAACGGGCCCCACATAAAATGCAATCTGGTTTTTTTTTTTCCTTGAGAAATCTTTTTCTGCCCCAGTTTTACCCAAAACATTACAGTTGATGACCCAAAGTCCATGTAAAATATGCTATTTTTTTTCTTGAATTTTGTTACCAAAATCTGCAAGTTTCACCTAATTTGTATCTGCCAAACATTAAAAGCCATTGTGCCCAGTCAACTGGCCCTCTCTATACAGGTCTAGAACACTTAGTTATGGCTGTGTTGCTATGACAAAAGTGGAGTGGGTGAGAGAGAGAGGGGGGGGGGGAGGAAGGAAGACGGACGGGGGGAAACTATCAGTTATCAGTGGGGGGAGGAGGGGCTACAGAATACCCCTATACAGGTAGTCCTCACTATCCTACATTTCACTTTACAACGAATGGCATATCCAACGCTTTACAATGCAACCCCATGGGCCATTTTTTGACGCCGGAATGAGTTATCCAACGTTCACCGCCACTGATTAACATGGGACACACTTTACAGCGGTTTCACTATCCAACGCTATTCGGATTCCGTTGGGTAACCGAGGACTGCCTGTATATTTATAAACATATGTTTTAAATCCTTTCACTGCAAAACACCGCTCACTATCTCTGATGTCATCTGTTTTGTTTGTAACCCAGCACAAAGCAGGCCCACCTGGCAGTGGAAGCGTTAAACGCTAAATCAGTCCGTTCGATCCGCGGCGGAATTAGTTCTTTTTTTTACATTCCTTGATTGCCGATTCGCTCCAGCTTTATATTTTTATTCCCCCCCCCCTACCCTACCCTACCCTACCCTCCCACCTTTTCATGGGTTTTGCAGGAAAGCTGCAAATTTAGAGGATGTCAAATGAACAAGAGCTTTGAGCGAGCATGACAAGGAATCTGTTACCATGGAGACTGGTCCTGCTGGCTAGGTTACCAGCCAGACTGCCAATATGGGGGAGAATGATTATCTGTGTGTAGGGATGGGGGAGAGGGAGATAGATGGAGACGCAAGGAGAGAGAGAGAGAGGGGGGGGGGAGAGCGGTGAAGGAGGGGGAGAGGCGAATGGGGAGTGAGGGGGAAAGAGGAAAGGAGGGCAGGTAAAGGGAGAGAAAACAAAGAGAATGGCTGGTAGAGGGAGAGGGAAAGATGGGGAGACGGAGAGAAGCAAAGCGAGTGAAAGGGAAAATGAGAGAATGTGAGTCAGAGAAATAGAGAAAATATAAGGTGGTAAAATATTGAGACAAGATTGGGGCTTGTAGCATCATTTTCACCTGGTATTTCTTTGTCAGGCATCTTTTTGCTACAATCTTTCCATGTGTGCACCAGCTTATCATTTGGGGTGTTTTAGTAGGAGTTACACGATGCACGGTTTGTAGGGTAATGCCGTCATTTTTCTTTTAAGCTTTTGCAGTCATCCAAAAAGGCCTCCCGATCTGAGGCGGCGTAAACTTCAAGCGCAACAATGCGTGGCAAGCGCGGGGGACACTTACATGTTACGCCAATGACAGTTCAGAAAACCGAGGGTACTTTTTGTACATTTAAACGACATTTTCTTGGCGAGAGAGGAAGAAAGAATGAGTGAGAGAATTAACTATTTGAAAGTCAGAGGGGCCGCAGTATCAGGGTGCCAAATATCGAGGCGTCACCCATGAGCGGAACAGAAGAGGCATCAACCTCAGCTTCCGTGCCTCTTCCGGCTAGATTGCCTCCAGTGCGCCATAAACGCGCAGAATGCGATCTCCCATAGAAATAAGCAGAAAGCCCGTGACATAGTCACTACATCATGGGGGTACTGTAGTGTCAAACTCCATGATGTGGCGGCTATGTAAAGGGATGGGGCACCCAAAGGGTTAATGGAAGGGTACATGAGAGAGTATATGCATTAGAGATTCGCATGACGTCTGCTGCACTGTTTTTTTGAGGAATGACAGAGAGAGGGGGACAGGAACGGAGATATACCAGTGCAGAGAGGGGAGAAAGAAAGAGGGGGACAGGAACTGAGACATACCAGGGCAGAGAGAGGGAACGGAGAGAGGGGGACAGAAATGGAGATATACCAGGGCAGAGAGAGGGAACAGAGAGAGGGGGACAGGAATGGAGAGAGGGAACAGAGAGAGGGGGACAAGAACCGAGATATACCAGGGCAGAGAGAGAGGGGGACAGGAGCGGAGACATACCAGGGCAGAGAGAGAGAGGGGGACAGGAACTGAGACATACCAGGGCAGAGAGAGAGAGGGGGACAGGAACGGAGCTATACCAGGACAGAGAGAGGGAACAGAGAGAGGGGGGACAGGAATGGAGATATACCAGGGCAGAGAGAGGGAACGGAGAGAGGGGGACAGGAACTGAGATATACCAGGGCAGAGAGAGGGAACAGAGAGAGGGGGACAGGAATGGAGATATACCAGGGCAGAGAGAGGGATGAGAGAGGGGGACAGGAATGGAGATATACCAGGGCAGAGAGAGAGGGGGACAGGAGCGGAGACATACCAGGGCAGAGAGAGAGAGGGGGACAGGAACTGAGACATACCAGGGCAGAGAGAGAGAGGGGGACAGGAACGGAGCTATACCAGGACAGAGAGAGGGAACAGAGAGAGGGGGGGGGGCTGGAACCGAGATATACCAGGGCAGAGAGAGGGAAAAGAGAGAGGGGGACAGGAACGGAGATATACCAGGGCAGAGAGGGGAGAAAGAGAGAGGGGGACATATGCTACATTGAAGATTGAAAGAGGCATGTTGCTGAGCCATTGATAAAAAAGAGAGGAAGAGACAGAAAAGAAAGAGAAGGATTGAAGTAGGTTGAGAGAGGGTGAGAGAGAAAGACCCTCAACATGTAGGGGAGGTCCACATTACGTCAACTTAAATTTACAGGGTCCAGATAATCTGATGCATGTGTAACTGTCCCTGCCCGGCATACCAGGGAGGTTACATCGGTATGGTGTGTATATGGCTACTACGCATGCGTTTCCTTGACTCAAGTTACTGGCATTCAGGTGGCTGGGCAAGGAGGTAGCAAGGTTGTTAAATAATGGGGAAAAAATAATAATCATAATAATGAACTAGCACTCACCCTGTCTACTATAATTCAGTTAGAGGTGCTATGATCCTGCATCTGTACCGCAAGATGCATACAAATATACAAAAAACGTACAGGATCAGCACTCAAAAAGTAAATCAAAGACAATCAAGGACTTATGTGTAGCCCCCTGTAAACAGCTCAGGCTATACTTATCTTCCTTCTACTGTGGTAAGTCCTGTTAAGATCAGGCACCAGTAATCATTATGGGTTTTCCCCCTTCATAGCCCTAACCTGAGTGGTAGACGCAGGCCTGGACTCTGCTGCAGGCGTGAGCAAGAGGGAGGTTCTGCTGACACCATGAGGGGAGGGGCTAGCTCTATATTTAGCAGCCCACTCCGGCGAGTGAGGAGTTGTTCTTCGTCCTTGCTGTGTGCCATGTTCCTCTCTGATTGATGGTTCTTCAATAGAGAGTAGCTTAAGAAGAGTTCGAGTGAGCAGTGAGACCAAGAGTCTAGAGCTGCTGAGTATTAGGCCGTGAGCCACGAATCCTGCGGAATGGTCCGAGGAGTATCAGGAGGCTACGGGCTCCCTGGCGCAGCATGCCGGTTGAGAGCGAGAGGAACCAAACCGATCAGCGTCTATAAGTAGAGCTGATAGAATCATAGACTGGTGGACCAATGCCCTCACCCCGCTGCCAGGGGTGATGGGGAGAGAATTCAAGACCCACCTCGAGGCTAACCTCGGGGGTGGGCCACTGGTTATTGCAGCCCTAGCTCAGACCATCCTGTCGGCCGAGTGACTTGGAGAGAAGGAGAGGAGGAGGTCGTGGGAGCTGAGCAGGTTGTACTTGGCCCTGGCGATTGTATTGTGGCTGCTGGAAGCCTTGTCGTTGGGATATCGTTGCTCTGTCAAATAAAGAGACTGTTCTGCACCCGTAAAGACTGTGTGTGATTTGGAGAGTATAACCCTGGGACCCGAGGGGTTCTTCTATACTGGTCCTGTCCCATTACCCTGGGAGTATAGAAGATGGAGGCGCTGCACCACTAAGATAATATGGAGGCTATCACCCCAGAAGCCCGGTCCTGGCTCCCCCACAACATCGCGGGAAGCTCAGGCTCTCCTGTTCCTCACAGGTATGCACCACACCGACTGTAACCAGCCCCCATGCACCCCTCACACTCCCGTAGAGACTGGGGGGGGAAACAGGGTTACATATGTTTTCCTTTTGATCTCAACAAGTTTCTTCTTTAATGTATCAAAAAAAACAACAATACAGAAAAAATCAGCTCTCGTCTGACAAAGGGGTCGGGAGGCCTTGAAACGTTGCTCTATTGTGCACAAATAACAGTGTGTGTCGGCTAACTTTTCCTCTTCCTGTGTGTGATGATTTTTTCTGTATCGCTGTACGTCCTTCATTTTCTTTCATTTACTTTTTGAGTGCTTGTATGCTTTTTGTTAAATAATGGGCTCTAGGAACTTTTATAGTACAACTGTCATTTAATTGTGTCCCCAAACATGGTTTTCAATCAACGACATACACAAATACTTTTCTGCGCCCACTCTTAACACTCGATGGGAGGTTCTCTGACTTAGTTACTTAGGTAGTTGTGGGACACGGCCCCCCTTGTCCCTCCGGAACCCTTTAGGTAGTGATCTGACTATTCGGGACCCCTACTGAAAATTCTGATGGGTCTCTTATTGCTTGACCCAGTACCTTACTGTCTGTTTTTGGGGACTGCCACTTCCACACAGGCTGACGGGGAATGTTAACGCTGATCCGCGGTTAGAGCTGACCAGCAGGCCCCCGAGAGCCCTCTTTTCTGAGGCCCTCTATGTCATGCCGTATTCCTTTTACTAAACTGTACCGGACTCCATTCCATCTGTAGGGGCTCCTTACTTAAGTGTACGGCCCCTATCTACAACATAATAAACAGGGGAGCCAGGTCTATGCTATTACTTTACTCATTAGTTATCTACACTCCCCGAGGCTCCTCTCCTCTGGACTTCCGGGAACCTAACCTTCAAGAATAGTCCCTCCTCCTTAAATACCCCTGCGTATGGATCCCCATAGCATCCAGGGTGGGGCCCATATACACTAGCATTGCTAGTAACCCTTTAGGAGGGGGGTTACATTTGTCTGCCCCTCTATCCAGTTTATAGACCCAGGAACAGAGCTATTTGGAAGGCAGAGCACAGTGGATTTAAGTTTTGCATCCAGGCCCAAGTCGGACAGTTGAGCAGCCCTGTGCTGAGAAAAACGGAGAAACGGTGATACTGAGAGGTCTGCCTGTCATTGAGAGAATGTGAGACTGAAAGATGAATCAGACTGGGGCTTGGTTTGGAAGAGAGACAGAGAGAAAGAGAGAAACATGTGAGAGGCAGAGAGAAAGAGATGCATGTGAGAGGCAGGAGGCAGAGAGGAGGCAGAGAGAAAGAGAGAAGCATGTGAGAGGTGGGAGAAGGAGAGAAGCATGTGAGAGGCGGGAGGCAGATAGAAAGAGAGGAAGAAGCACGTGAGAGGCAGGAGGCAGGGAGAAGGCAGAGAGAAAGGAGCATGTGAGAGGCGGGAGGCAGAGAGAAGGAGAGAAGCATGGGAGAGGCAGAAGGCAGATAGGAGGCAGAGAGAAAGAGAGAAAGAAGCATGTGAGAGGCAGAGAGGAGGCAGAGAGAAGCATGTGAGAGGCAGAGAGAAAGAGAGAAGCATGTGAGAGGCGGGAGGCAGAGAAAAAGAGAGAAGCATGTGAGAGGCGGGAGGCAGAGTGGAGTGGTGGAGAATAAGAGAAACTCCTAAGAAAAAATATCTCTATATGCAGTGTTCGACAAACCTATACATTTGCTCGCCCCGGGCGAGTGGATTTAACCCCCGGGCGAGTAAATATTGGCCCAAGCAGCACACGTTTGGTACTAGGTGGCGAGTAGATTTTTTGGTGATTTGTCAACCACTGTCTATATGAAAGAAATAATACTTGCGGGTACTGAGAAAGGGAAGTATCCCAAAGTGTCCACGTGAAGAAAATATTAGCACTCCAGATTCACTTAGGAGTATGCAATGTATTCAAATCTCCCCAAATCTGCATACATTTCATACCGCTTGTAAGTAAATCTAGAGTCCGAATCGTGTGGACTGATTTCCTATATACAGGATCCTAACCCAAAAAAGAATTCCTGCACTCCAGAGTCCAGATAAAATAGGATATAAAGGAGCAGCCTTGCTGAAAGCACTCAGACATATGTAGCCAGGTATCCCCTGGTCTACTAATCTGCCCTGCCTAACAGATAAGCCCTGGTACCAGCGCAGGCAGTGTTAGGGTTAAATCCATGCTCCTTGCTGCAGCAGTAAACAACTCCGTTGAGTGACAGGGTGGTGCCTAAGGCCTGGGTACTGCCCTATCGGGGGCTCAGACCTAGGACCCTCCCCTGGATACAAAAGGGGATGCAGCCTAAACTCTAGTCTGTTCTGGCCAGAGTTGGAAGTGTGGAGCCAGGGCTCTGGTTTTCTTTTCTGGTTGGTCTGTAACCAACCAGATGCCGTATTGCACTTCGCCAGCCAATCAGTTATATAAGGGTTTTAAAAATATATCTGGTTCACCTTCCTTCCCCTCCTTCAGGGGAGTGGGATCAGCTACCCCATACTCCATCAGGGGGTGTGGGAGTCAGGGATAGACGTAGGGGCCTCAAGCCCTGGGGGTTGAGTCCAGGGACAAAGAGAGCAGCAAGCTGCGAGGTGACACTGCTGGGTTATGTAGGGTCCAGTGAGAGTGAGTCTCTCTTGCTAAGAAATGTCAGTATGCTGTTGCTGTACTGTATCTTGCCGAAATAAAGAACCCGTTGCTGTTATATACTCCTGCCTGAGGCTGCCGTTCTTCAGGGAGGGAGTATGAGTGTTTTCCACGGGGGACTGCAACTATCTATTTTAGGCCCTGTGGGAATGGAGGCCAGTAAGAAAGAACCACCCAGCACTGCAAGCCTGTCCTGTCTATCCCCAAACAACACAGACGGATGCTCAAGGCCTTCCTGTGAACCAAACAGGTAGCACCATCACCAGGTAACCGCTGGAAATCTCCCTTGGGGTGGGGGAAGATGGGTTACACATACAACTCTTTTCATTTGCTTCTCTTTATCTTTGACCTTGCACTGTATTTTTCTGCTGACAGATGAACAATGAACACTGACTTTCTTATGGCTCAGCCCCTCTTCTTCATATGAACTTTCCTTTTAAACACTCCTAGCTTTTGGAGATACAGAACATGTGACTTTTTTTTACAACCCCAGGGACATTACAACTTTGCCGTGGAATGTATCCACCCTTTGCCGAGAGCTCGGCTACACTTTGCTGTGCATGTTCTGGGCGTCCTGCCGTGCAATGCGTCGCAGATCTCCCTGGCAGTGAAGAGGTTAATGTCGGCTTTATATCTCATGTTCTGTTTGATAGGGATAGGGAGCGGCTCAGTGAGTAAAGACACTGACTGACACTGAAGCAGGGGAACCTGGTTCATTTCCTGGAGTCAGCTCCTTGTGACCTTGGGCAAGTCACTTTATCTCCCTGTGCCTCAGGCACCAAAACATAGATTGTAAGCTCCACGGGGCAGGGACTGTGTCTGCAA
Source organism: Ascaphus truei (assembly GCF_040206685.1). Lineage (NCBI taxonomy): Eukaryota > Metazoa > Chordata > Amphibia > Anura > Ascaphidae > Ascaphus > Ascaphus truei. The sequence continues at coordinate 291,141,511 of NC_134487.1, forward strand.
AATGTCTCTGTAAAACTAGCTATTATTATTATTAATTATTATGAATAGCTTTTCAAACCTCAGCCTGGAGTCCCAACTCCCAGGGAGCGTCCCAAAATATCCAACGCTGTGTTCTTTCATTGAGAGCCAACACCTACCTGACAAAAGGTATTTCAAGCACGCTGCCATTCGAGAAGCGCAGACTAATCTTGTAATCAGGGTACGTCTGTTTTAAAGAGGCCTCGTTATTTCACATTAATGTTTCTCTCCCACAGAATACCACTGGAGGATTTTACCATCACTCCTGTAGACTTCTAAGCTCTTCAGGATAGGGACTCCTTTCTCCCAGTGTTTACTGGAATATTTGATGTTCTATGTCTTGAAAATTACCTTTGTAAAGCTTTTTTTTACAGTCCATGGTAGGCGCTAGATCGGTAAAGATGTGAAATATAGAATGAATAAGCAAATCATCCAAATTAGCACAAGACTGTCTAAAAAATGTTAGAGATTAATAAATATATATATATATATATATATATATATATATATATATATATATATATATATAATACTGAGTTAAGTTATGGTGAGTAAAAAAAGTGACAAAAACCCTCCACAGGAAAGCAAATATGCAAATATAGCTGTATGCTCATCTGCATGTCTTAGGCAGGTCTGCAACCCCGCCTTTCCCCATTATCACCCAGCATACAGCACTTCCACTGCAGCAAGGGATTCTGGGAAATGACATGCAAATGAGCACACAGTGTCACTTTTTGCCTCAATAACCATTTTTAACATGGTTCCCTATAGGCTTAAGCTTGCTGCATGGTCACAGCTTTGAGCACAGCCAGGGTTAAGGTGCATACCCAGAAAACCACCCACAGACAGCTGTTTCAACCTTGATGGGTCTCATCAGTGTGGGGTTGATTTTACTGGGATGCAAGAGAGGCTTATGGGATAGGCCAAACCATAATACTGAGTTAAGTTATGGTGAGTAAAAAAAGTGACAAAAACCCTCCACAGGAAAGCAAATATGCAAATATAGCTGTATGCTCATCTGCTTGCTGCATGTTTCTGGGTATGCACCTTAACCCTGGCTGTGCTCAAAGCTGTGACCATGCAGCAAGCTTAAGCCTATAGGGAACCATGTTAAAAATGGTTATTGAGGCAAAAAGTGACACTGTGTGCTCATTTGCATGTCATTTCCCAGAATCCCTTGCTGCAGTGGAAGTGCTGTATGCTGGGTGATAATGGGGAAAGGCGGGGTTGCAGACCTGCCTAAGACATGCAGATGAGCATACAGCTATATTTGCATATTTGCTTTCCTGTGGAGGGTTTTTGTCACTTTTTTTACTCACCATAACTTAACTCAGTATTATGGTTTGGCCTATCCCATAAGCCTCTCTTGCATCCCAGTAAAATCAACCCCACACTGATGAGACCCATCAAGGTTGAAACAGCTGTTTTTCTGTGCAATAAAGTTAGAGATAATGTGTGTATGATATGTCATGTCTGTGGTGCGGTGCATACGTATAAATGCACTGCACCGCCGTGTTCGTCACAGTTTTTTTTACTTTTGGGGAAACCATTAATAAAAATGTATGTGAGTTGTGTGGGATATGCACTGCGCCGTTGTTAACGTCGCGGGTTTTTTTCGTTTGGAAAATGATTTATGTACTGTTATAATCTTGTTGTAAAGATTCGCTGCATAATAAAAGAATTTTCAAAACAAAAAAGCTGTCTGTGGGTGGTTTTCTGGGTATGCACCTTAACCCTGGCTGTGCTCAAAGCTGTGACCATGCAGCAAGCTTAAGCCTATAGGGAACCATGTTAAAAATGGTTATTGAGGCAAAAAGTGACACTGTGTGCTCATTTGCATGTCATTTCCCAGAATCCCTTGCTGCAGTGGAAGTGCTGTATGCTGGGTGATAATGGGGAAAGGCGGGGTTGCAGACCTGCCTAAGACATGCAGATGAGCATACAGCTATATTTGCATATATATATATATATATATATATCCCATATCCCTTTATATTATACTATTATAATATTATATTGTTATATAAATATAAAGGTGTGTATATATATATATATATATATATATATATATATATATATATATATTCATTATTCCCTTATAAGAAATATTTCAATATCAATAACACCAATATTATATGCCACATTTGTGTTTTATTGGGATATCGGGATAAATCTATTATTCTGATTAAGAACGTCCTAGTGAAACACAAAGCGTTATCCTATATATTAAATATAGAGGGGTGGCCTTTTACCTTGTTTCCTACGTACACTAAACATGAAAGATTTGTTAAGTGGGATTGCAGCTTTCAAATTTTTTTTCCCTCTCGCCTGGGCTTGTACCATAATGCTTTGCACTATGCCTGGCTGCCTTGGTGCTGCAGGAGTTAAGATTTATTGCAGGTCTTAAAATGTAGGGCTAGGTACATGGTTGCATCACCGAAAAGGGAGCCCAGGTTGTTTTCAAAAGTGGGTCAGCACCAAGGTGCCCATCGTCGGTATTTATGCCGACATAGCAAATCACTTCACACATGAACTGAACGCCATCCCCGGTACTGCCAGCCTGCTGAGTGGGCAAGGAGGTGAGAAAAGGGAAAACACAAGTACAAACAAACTCCTTTATTCAGTACAATGAGGAGTGTGGTAATGCACAGGTAATGCATTAGCACAATGCCGAAAGCCGGCAGCCTTATGGCAGAGGGCAGCATCACTTTATGCCGAAGGTCCCGTGTCTGGGGAGCTAGACGTTAAGTGAGTGATGTGGGGAGGAGAAGTTTGGAGGTGGGGCAAGCAGGTTCTAGTAGGGCAGGGATTCCCAACAGAGTGTTCACGAACCCCAAGGTGTTTAAGAGGTGCCTCCAAGGGGTTTGCCAAAATCTGTAATGGGGGATCCCAGGCAATGTAGTGGGGATTGCGCACTTAGTAAGACCTCAAACTGCACCTTAGCGTGGGGGGTATAGCTGTCAATTACAGCTGGAGCTTACAAAGTTGCTCTCTGCAATGCTTTGCATCCACAGCGCATGGCATTGTGGGCTGTGACTTTGGTAGCTCCCGCAGTGAGTGACAGCTATACCCCCCATGCTGCCTGCACACACTGAAGGGCAGTTTGGGGCCTTATTAAGAGCATGTTCCCCCCACGAGGTCAGCACACGATAGGTGCTTCGGTACCGGTGTGCTTTGTAGCCGTTGAGGGCCCCCTCTGACCACGCTTGCTCTCTCGATCAAGTCCATACTGGAATCCGCTGCTCCTACTGCCACGTGCACTCTTGCACACTCCGCAATCCATGGACAAACCTGATAGAACTCAGGTCCGCGCAGATCTACCCTCATCATGGCCACCGCCCTCTTTAAAGGCTCCTCTCCCTCTTTGTCCAACCTCTTCCACAGCCATTATCATTGGCTGATATTATGTCCATTAACAGTCACATGTCCATAGTATATTTGGAGAGGAACCTGCCAGGGGGAAGTGCAAGTCTGTGGGTCTCATCACACAGGCGGTTACATATATACACTCACACATGACTTAGCTAGCTCCTGTAAGGGAATTCTATACATACAAAGATGGAATCTGTTACGCCGGTGCTGCCCGCAGACCAGACTCGTCCGTTATACTGAGGTGGGGACGTATATGTGCACGCACCCGCAGCAGAAGGAGCGTGTCCGGAGTGTGGTGTTCTTGGCACTGCCAGGCCAGGTGTGAACAGGCGTAGCAATACTTGCCGGTACCGGACTGAAGAGGCGAAGTCGTTGCCGTAGCCAAGGTCGGGGAGAGAGAGATCCGGAAGGTCGAGGTCCAAGCTGAGGTCGAGGGGTGGAAGAAGCTGCAGGGTCAAGAGGGAGCCGGGATCCAGAGTCAGATAAGCACGTCCGCCAAGCCGGGTCGCAACCTGAATGCACGAAGACAAAGGGAGAGCCAGAATAGACGTCTGTAGCAGAGACTATGTCGAGCGATGTGAGAGAGGCAGAACAGGCATTAAGTACTGTGGCTGACCAATGGGTAACGGAGGCAGGCCTGGAGGAACCCTAGGAGCAGTCCAGGATTGGTTTCCATAATAGACTGCCAGGTGGTAAGGTTTAGGGTTAACTAGTAACCAGCGTGTGGGCGGGGGGGCGTGGCTTCACTGCAAGAGCAGTGAATAAATTAGCTGGTGCTGGTATGCGCTCTGTAACCGCAGGGGTGCGCGCGCAGGAGCAACGGCAGGCACCCGAGCACCAACCCCGCGCGGGGCAGCAGCAGCCCGACGGGGAGGACGGGGAACCCCCCCGAGCACAGAGGCCGAGTGGGAGCGGCGAGGATGGAGCCGCACAGCCGCGGGAGCGGACAGAGGTGAGGGGAGGTCACGCTGCGACCGACGTGACCCCCGAGTCCTCACACAATCATAGCCACTACTGACAATCTGCTTTTTCATGCTGGAAGAATTCCAGACCGGAAGAAAGCCATGTCTCTAAGTACATGTAATATATATGGTCTCTGTGTCTACTGACTCTTCTCTTTGAGAGAAACTAAAAACTGTATGCTGAACATCTGTTTAATTGTCTTACTTCTGTTGAGAGCCATGAGGAACTCTTACACGCCATGATGAGTAGAGAATATCCCCACATTTATCTGCAATACATATGCCTGCGATTACCATCATCTTGTGGAAAGCTGAGATGGCGTCGACTTATATCAACTGGCCCTGCAATGAAACTATAGCTTCAAGGTTGGAAAACCAGCAAGTGAGCATGAGACAAAATGTATAGAATTAGGAAAAAGGGTAGCCTAATGGTTATGCCCTCTGAAGTTAGCTTCAAGGTTGGAAAACCAGCAAGTGAGCATGAGACAAAATGTATAGAATTAGGAAAAAGGGTAGCCTAATGGTTATGCCCTCTGAAGTGGGAGACTGGAGACCCAGTCAACACTGCATATATATATATATATATATATATATATATATATATATATATACAAGATAGAAAGAGAGGACCCCGCATCCACAAGACATGTAAACACAGCTAAATACCAACACTGGAAAAATCCAAACTACAATGATGTGTCGGTGGTGCTATAAGGGCAGTATAATAGATTGAGAGAGAGAAAAAGGCCCTAAATAAAGCACTCTAGTATTTGTATCAGTACAAATCACATAAAGTTTATTTAATGTATTGTCACTAGTGTTCTGTGACAATACATTAAATAAACTTTATGTGATTTGTACTGATACAAATACTAGAGTGCTTTATTTAGGGCCTTTTTCTCTCTCTCAATCTTTTATATATATATATATATATATATATATATATATATAATTAGTGTTATGTCTGGGTTTATTCACTATGCCATGGAGTGCCATGTCAATATAAAGTCTATGTAGCAGTTTAATTCATATAAAGCGCTGTCCATGGTGCTGGTTTGACGAAGAAGAGGCCTTTACAGTGTTACATTGTTCTGATAATAACCCACATTAGGTGCTGCCCCCTGCTGTAGTGAAGGTGCAACACACACTGAACGATCATGGTATTGTAAAGAAGTGTGGAATTTGCTTCACATGTTTAGTGTCTTTCTCTTAAATCTTGCGCGCTTGGGATATTTTCCTAGGCATTCATGTTCCTCAGGAATGCTCGCAAATAGGCTGCACATTTTTACACATTTTGCCTGCATTTTGTGAAAATGGTGGTATATAGAAGGTCACGAAACCTGATGCCATGTGCTTCAGTTTTGGAATTTGCCAGTCATACTGTATGTTTAATAGATTTACCCAGCGGTGGCCAACTCCAGTCTTCAAGGACCACCAACAGGTCAGGTTTTAAGGATATCTCTGCTTCAGCACAGGGCTCAATCAGTGGCACAGTCGAAAACTGCTGATATAGAAAAGCATCACAGGGCACTGCAGATTTTTAAACTACATATTAGCCAAATAATGGTACGACGTTTCGACCTACATAGGTCTTTATCAAATGAAAACGTGGCATGAAACGAACATCACATAATGTCTCTTACATAGTCCACATAATCCCCATAAGGCCCTCTGTTGATTATCCACTAATTAGCTCCATCCTTGCAGTTCCTCCTCCAAAGACTGCACCAACTGTGCTGAAGCAGGGATATCCTTAAAACCTGACCTGTTGGTGACCACTCCTGATCTGTAGTATTGTGCTGCTGCACTTGTTGACCCTCCTGCTGTGCACCGATTCCTCTAATGGTTTTCAACCCACTCACCTTACATACATACAATACCATTGCTATGATAGGGCCAATATATTTGAAATCAAATATATAGATGTGTGTATATGGTATATCAGTTATAGCATTGCAGTACTATATTCCCTAACCTGTTTGAATTAACAAATAAAACATAGGTGCACACAAGGTGAAAAGTGACAATTTTTCACCAAAAAAGCTGTTTGTAAAAACACTGCACCAGATATACATGGTTTTCCAACCTTGAAGCTATAGTTTCATTACAGGGCCAGTTGATATAAGTCGCCGCCATCTCAGCTTTCCACAAGATGATGCTAATCGCAGACATATGTATTGCAGAGAAATGTGGGGATGTTCTCTTCTCATCATGGTGTGTGAGGCCTCGGCTAGGGTGGCGCTGAGCGGGGCTGCTCACGCTGGCCGCGATAAAACACATTGCGGCAATGTATGTAGCCAGCGTGAGCAAGCGCCTGAGCATGCGCGGCACTTAGCTGCTTGCCAAGCAAGAAAATTTGAATTTGCTGCTCGCTTGCGCCGCCGCACACGAGCACCTGCACGCTCAGTGCCACTCTGGCCGCAGCCTAAGAGTTCCTCATGGCTCATGGCTCTCAACAGAAGTAATATATATATATTAGTGCAGTGTTTGTTGACTGTGTCCCACAATTGCACCTCTCTTGCCCCATGTCTCTATTGTATCTACTGTATGTTACAGGTCGAGGTTGGGTTCCTGGTGTCTTGATATCAGCACAGCCTGACATCACCTCCTTTGGTATCGTAGTTGTGACTGCGCTCAGGAGTCTCGCCTGCAGTTTCAGCAGGAAGCTTTCTTACAGGTCTGAATAGCCAGGTGTAGCTTAATTAACCAGCTCCCTGCTGGATTCCTCAGACAACTAGAGGTTTTCTATTGAAACCTCATTTAGACAGGGTAAAGTCCCTGTTACACTCAGCCTAACCCATATTTCAGGCTCTGGCTGGCACTCGCAATACCAATCTCTCCAGTCTCAAGGTGGTGTGGGGAAAAAAACGGGCGTTTTTATAAGCGGTTTGCATTACGGAGCTACGAGGACAGCAGTTGTCATAAATAAAAATGTGAGTTTGAGGCTTTTCTGACAAACTGATTGGATTGGCAGAGCTGGAGTGAAACCGCTTCGAAAAGAGTATTTTCCTCACGGATTGGACAGCGAGAACGGCTGAGGGAATAGCGAAGCACGCCAATCCGATCAGAAAGGGCTCTTTAGACACGGATTGACACTCTCGAGTTACACTGCTAGAATAGGCTGCATAGGCTCACATGCAGAAGCGGATACCTTCAGATTGCTAGAGAATACCATGAAATGAGCACCAAACAAAGTATAATTATGCTTCATACAGTAACAGACTAGAATGTAAAAATCGGTTTTGCCCAATTATAAGGTCACTTTTTTTTCAATAAAGTTAAGTTGAAAAGTACATACTCGCCTCATAATCGGTCCACGCCCACTTTGGGAGCCAATCAGCAGTCGGACGTATGAGGTAGGGGGGTAAAGCTTTGGAAGCTCCACCTTGGGGGGCCTGAAACAGCCATGTTGCTGGTGACAGGAAGCTCAAACCGAGAGAGACAGCCAAGAGACACATAGAGGCAGAGGCCGACACAGAGATAGAGAGTGTGTGTATATATGTATGTGTATAATTGGGCAAATATGGTAGTTTACAGTACAATTGGGTAGGAAGAGAGACTATACAGGGTTATTTATTAAAGTGCAATAGTGACAATCAGGCACTACTGCCCTGAAACTCCTATTGACGAATAAGAGCTCCTGAGCGGTAGTGTCTGATCGGCACTATTGCACTTTCCAGAGACCCCCCCCACCCCCTCCATTTTATCCCTATCTCCCCTGTGGTATGCAAAAATGATGATATTCATAAAATAAACTTTATTAATAATTAAAGTTCTAAAACTACAACCAAAAGTGCAGAAGACTAAGAAATCTGCAATGCAAAAACAGCTATAAAATAATAATATTCTCGGGCAGAGATGCAGATAAAATGAGACTGGTTCGGCCCGGGGTGGGGACAGGGGGGGAGGAGATAAATCCCAAATTCAATTTCGGTAGAAAAGGTTTAGGGCAAAACGTCAAAATGAAACTAATTAAACATTCCTCTCATCCCCCTGGAGAATACCAACTTCCCACTCCATGCTTGGCATAATTTCTTATTTGATTTCTTGTTTTTGCTGCACTACGATGTTCCTTGTTACAAAGTGAGGTGTACATTAGTCGAATCCAGTAATAACTCATTTTCAGTATGATGTGATACGGTCTGCTCCTAGCTCAGGAATATTTCCGCCCCACTCAAATGAATAGAGCTTACATTCTCCCAAGCAAGTGGAATAAGACCTTAGCACATGAATGTTAAGCCGGGTTTTGTTGATCATCTAATCAATATTCTTTGGAATTGGTGGCAGCGTGATGACCTCATCAAGCGAAGAAGATAAGCAAGTTATAAAGTGTGTGAGACAGACCAAGAATTAGGGTCCAAAACGCTTCCATATAATGTTTCCATGTAAAAGATGGTCGCTAGGAGGACTGAAAAAAATGAATGCGTAAAACAACATATCGTTCAGGATTAGGAGCCGATGGATCAACACGTTATCGACTGTGGAATCGGTCAGCTATGTCCTTGTCTTCGGGCATGCATTTCAGCAGACGCTGGAGGACATTTTGAATACACACTTTGAACCATACTTGGAACGCAAACTGTATAGTAACCTTAATGTTTCAGATTAGTTTACGTATAACAAAAGGTTAATGTTGAACACCATACAATAAATTGAACCGTTGATACTTATGCCGGTGCCCTCAACCTCGGGGAAAGTCCCGCTGATGTCCGTTACGATGAATCCAGAAACTAAGGAGTATTGCATTTATTTAGCCAAAAAGTGATCCGACGTTTCAGCGTCTATGCAGCCATCGTCAAAGAAATTAGTTATTTTTGCAAAATCTGAAGTGCCTGAATACTCCTTCATTTTTTGATTCAGATTAGTTTATAACAGTTTAACACATTTATGAGCTACGAAGGAAAAACTCCTATTTTTCATTTAATGAACACGAACCTCCCGCAGTGTATCTGGTACTTGTCGACATAATACAGTGACATCAATTTAGTTAACATCAGTTGTCTTCATTGTGCTTCTTATAATAATAATAATACATTATAAGGTATTAATCTACATAACAGACCCACAATTGTGCACATTTTCATGGGGATTGAGCGAGAAATATATAAGACTAGCTGAGAGCCCCGGCGTTGCCCGGGATGTTTGTGGTGTGGGTGTGGCATTTGGGTGGGGAGTGGTCCACACGGCCCATGTGCGGTGGTAGTGCTGCTGTGGCTGTACTGATGGTGATTGTATCGGTGTGCTGATTTGGGAGGGTTTGGTGCTGATGTGGGGGTGCGGATGTGGGTGTGCCGATGGGGGAGGTGCAAAGGTGGCGATGTGTGGGTGCTGATGGGGGCTGAGAATGGTGGGGAGCCGAGAATGCCAGTGTGCTGGGGGGGCATGGGATACCGGTGTGCTGATGTGGTGGTGCTGGGGATAGTGTGTGTGTGTATACATGTTTGTGTGTATACATTGTATGTGTGTGTGTGTGTGTATGTGTACATGTGTGTGTATACATGTGTGTGTGTATACATGTGTGTGTATGTATACATGTGTGTATGTATACATTGTGTGTATGTATATATTGTGTGTATACAACATGTTTGTGTGTGTATACACACACGTGTGTATACACATGTGTGTGTGTATACACATGCGTGTGTGTGTATACACATGCGTGTGTGTGTATACACATGCGTGTGTGTGTATACACATGTGTGTATACATGTGTGTGTATGTATAAATGTGTGTGTATACACATGTGTGTGTATACATGTGTGTGTGTATACGTGTGTGTGTATACGTGTGTGTGTATACGTGTGTGTGTATACGTGTGTGTGTATACATGTGTGTGTGTATACATGTGTGTGTGTATACATGTGTGTGTGTATACATATGTGTATGTATACCTGTGTGTGTATACGTGTGTGAGTGTATGTCTCCATGTGTGTGTGTACGTGTACATGTGTGTGAGTATACGTGTACATGTGTGTGTGTGTGTGTACGTGTCTACGTGTACATGTGTGTGTGCACGTGTACATGTGTGTGTGTGTGTCTACGTATACATGTGTGTGTGTACGTGTGTGTACGTGTGTGTGTGTGTGTGTCTACGTGTGTGTGTGTCTACGTGTGTGTGTGTGTGTGTGTCTACGTGTGTGTGTCTACGTGTGTGTGTTTGTGTACGTGTGTGTACGTGTGTGTGTGTGTATACGTGTGTGTGTGTGTCTACGTGTGTGTGTCTACGTGTGTGTGTCTACGTGTGTGTGTGTGTGTGTCCCTGTGTGTCCTTTGGCCCGTCACTCCGCCTCAGGCCAATGAGAGGTGTGCGGGGGCAGGCCAATGAGAGGTGTGCGGGGGCGGGCCAAGGGACCAATGAGGTGGGAAGGGGGGGGGAGGAGGTGGGAAGGGGGGGGGGGAGGAGGTGGGAAGGGGGGGGGGGGAGGAGGTGGGAAGGGGGGGGGGGGGAGGAGGTGGGAAGGGGGGGGGGAGGAGGTGGGAAGGGGGGGGGGAGGAGGTGAGGACGGGGGAAGGGGGGGAGGGGAAGGGGGGGGGGAGGGGAAGGGGGGGAGGAGGGGAAGGGGGAGGGGGGAGGGAGGGGGGGGAAGGAAGGGAGGGGGAGGGGGAGGTGGTGGGAAGGGGGGGGTGGAGGTGGTGGGAAGGGGGGTTGGAGGGGGGAGGTGGTGGGGAGGAAGGGGGGGAGGTGGTGGGGAGGAAGGGGGGGAGGGGGGGGGAAGGTGGGGGGGGACGAGGGGGGAAGGTGGTGGGAAGGGGGTGGGGGGTGGTGGGGAGGAAGGGGAAGGGGGGGAGGAGGGGGGGGGGGAAGGGGGGGAGAAGGGGGGGAGGTGGTGGGGAGGAGGGGGGAAGGGGGGGAGGTGGTGGGGGAGGGGGGTGAGGGAGGGGGGGGGAAGGGGGGGAGGGTGGGGGACGGGGGTGGGAAGGTGGAGGGAAGGGGGGAGGAGGTGGAGGGGAGGGGGGTGGTGGGAGGGGGGAGGTGGTGGGGCAGGGGGGGCAGGGGGGTGGTGGGAAGGGGGGGGAGGTGGTGGAAGGGGTGGGAGGGGTGCGAGGGGAGGTGCAGGGGTGGGGGTGAGGGTGGTGGCGAGTGAAGGGGGGGGTGGAGGAGTGGTGAAGGGGGTGGGGCGGGGTGAGGGAGTGAAGGGGCGGTGAGAAGGGGGGGGGTGGAGGAGAGGTGAAGGGGGGGTGGGAGGGGGAGGTGAAGGGGGGTGGGAGGCGTGGGTAGCGTGAATGGGGGGG
>NC_134487.1:291153295-291245487 GCF_040206685.1 Ascaphus truei
AGACAATGTTGGTCACGGTGATGACAACTGTGCAGGGACCATAAGCAAAAAAAATAGAGATTACAGAGGGAATTCACTATGCAAGTTTACTGTAAAAACAAATGTGATTATTTCCTTGGGGCAAATCTAAGACAAGTTGAATGTTGGGTCAAGTGAAAGAAGGCCGGAAGCTTTCAATTTAATGCAACCACAAAAAAAAGAGCAATAAACATAAGATGTTAATGTAATTATCCCCAGTTACTTCAGTAACAAAACTGGTAAAGTAACTGGATAATATACAGGGATAAGAGATGGGTGGATAAATTACTTATCACGCCATTCAAAAAAATGGCATCCTGGGTAGTTAAAAAAAACTTATCTTTGTTACATGATTAAAACTGGGTGGTGGGGGGGGGGGGGGCAAAACCCACTCCCCAGATACTCACCGTGAAAATTAACGGCATTTATTCTTAGTCCAAGTGAAAGAAAATAGCCGTCAAATCTTGAGGGTCCTGCAGTCCCAAAGTAAGCCACAGCCTCATCATTTGCAGCGACATCATTTAAATGCCCGTCAGGAACCCTGGTAACTTCACTGATGAGTACCTGGGGGCCACATAGTGAGATTTTGCTCCGTTGGATGCCCTGGATCTAAATCTGTCAAATAAATTGCTAAAAAGTGATAGGATTGTTGCTTTATTTAAGCTCTGTACCCCCCAGCCCATTACCCTCTTATAACCCCTCCCAGGCCCATTACCCCATTATAACTCCTTCCCAGGTCCATTACACCTTTATACTCCCCCCCAGACCCATCACCTCCATTTACCCCCAGCCCCATTACCCCCTTTTAACCTCTCCCCAGCCTATTACCTACCTATACCCCCCTCCCCTGTTACCTCCTTATAACCTCTCCCCAATGCTAATACCTCAATTTTCCTCCCACCATAGGCCCATACTTTTCCCCCCCACAGTGCACCAAAGGGGGTGGGGGGGGGGGGTCGTTCCTATATTTGTCCTGGGCCCAAAACTATTTCTCTTGGCGGCCCTGGTTATATTTATGAGACTCCCCATAATCCAGAATATGTGAAACATGAAATGCTAGCTACTCATATTGCATCCCCTTCTATCACTCCTATACCTCATGCCAATTTAAGCCTTATTCTGACACCATTGTGTAGCACCTGCAAGGCAAGGGGCATGGAAGGAGTGAATGTGCCAAAGAAGTCATTTGTAGGTTTTGCACTCCCACTGTCAATGTGAAAACCAAAGCACAGCAGAGCAGCCTGGATGTCTCAGGAAAAAACAGCCAGCCAGATGCAACAATGTATCAAGCCAGATAAACTGCGGGGAAACTGGGCCCGGAGGTGCAGCTCAAAGCGGCTTTTATTCAGCAGAAAGGCAAACAGAAAATGCAATGCATATCAGTATCAGCAGCTCATATAACAGCTTCAGGACATAAGCAGCAAAGAGGTCTGCAGAATGCAGCCTCTAGACACCAAATCCTTAGGCTGAGCTCAAACAGAAAGCTACCTTACTGCGCGTCCGCACCTCTGTGTGCTGGGCGATGTGTGCTCATCCCCAGCAGACAGAATGACACGATTTAAAAAAATAATAAAAAGTGTGGGTGTTTGTGATTGGCTGGCGAAGGGCACGTGACGCGGCTGCTGGTACATGTGATGCGGCTGCTGGTACACGTAACGCGGCTGCCTCTTGAAATTACAACTTCAGTTGTCTCCTTCAAGTGCAGCGTCGTCAACGCTGCACTTCACCGACGGGAGTCGTTTTCTGTTTGATAACTCCCATGGAACACAGCGAAAGAGTGGCGAACGTGCGCCCGCATGTAAGCGCGCGCATATCGCATCGCGTTCTGTCTGAACGAGGCCTTAGACCTGTTACTTTAGCAGCAAACACTAGTTCATGTATATAAAGTGCTTTTGCTCAGGACACCTTCGGGCGGAAGATACCTCACAGCCCAATTACTTAAACGGGCCATTAGATGCCTTCCAGCACCAAGGTATTCTGTGGGATATGGGTGATATGTTGGAGCAGTATAATAGGGCTGAAGCTTCACAGCCCCAGAGAGATCTCCGTCTCAGTGTAAGGCGGGCGCTGGAGAGGTCAGTGTAAGGCGGGTGCTGGAGAGGTCAGTGTTAGGCGGGCGCTGGAGAGGTCAGTGTTAGGTGGGCGCTGGAGAGGTCAGTGTAAGGCGGGCGCTGGAGAGGTCAGTGTTAGGTGGGTGCTGGAGAGGTCAGTGTAAGGCGGATGCTGGAGAGGTCAGTGTAAGGCGGTGCTGGAGAGGTCAGTGTAAGGCGGGTGCTGGAGAGGTCAGTGTAAGGCGGTGCTGGAGAGGTCAGTGTAAGGCAGACGCTGGAGAGGTCAGTGTAAGGCGGGCGCTGGAGAGGTCAGTGTAAGGCGGTGCTGGAGAGGTCAGTGTAAGGCGGGTGCTGGAGAGGTCAGTGTAAGGCGGGCGCTGGAGAGGTCAGTGTAAGGCGAGTGCTGGATAGGTCAGTGTAAGGCGGGTGCTGTAGAGATCAGTGTAAGGTGGGTGCTGGAGATGTCAGTGTAAGGCAGGAAGATGGAGAGGTCAGTGTAAGGCGGATGCTGGAGAGGTCAGTGTAAGGCGGTGCTGGAGAGGTCAGTGTAAGGCGGGTGCTGGAGAGGTCAGTGTAAGGCGGTGCTGGAGAGGTCAGTGTAAGGCAGACGCTGGAGAGGTCAGTGTAAGGCGGGCGCTGGAGAGGTCAGTGTAAGGCGGTGCTGGAGAGGTCAGTGTAAGGCGGTGCTGGAGAGGTCAGTGTAAGGCGGGTGCTGGAGAGGTCAGTGTAAGGCGGGCGCTGGAGAGGTCAGTGTAAGGCGAGTGCTGGATAGGTCAGTGTAAGGCGGGTGCTGTAGAGATCAGTGTAAGGTGGGTGCTGGAGATGTCAGTGTAAGGCAGGAAGATGGAGAGGTCAGTGTAAGGCGGGTGCTGGAGAGGTCAGTGTAAGGCGGGTGCTGGAGAGGTCAGTGTAAGGCGGGTGCTGGAGAGGTCACTGTAAGGCGGGCGCTGGAGAGGTCAGTGTAAGGCGGGTGCTTGAGAGGTCAGTGTAAGGCGGGTGCTGGAGAGGTCAGTGTAAGGCGGGTGCTGGAGAGGTCACTGTAAGGCGGGTGCTGGAGAGGTCAGTGTAAGGCGGGTGCTGGAGAGGTCACTGTAAGGCGGGTGCTTTTCATCAGTGACCCGATCTTTCTGCTCTGTTGCATTGACAGCTACCCTACTATCCTGGCCTGGATTATTTGACTTCAATGTGGCAGAATGTCCCATTTTCTGTCCCATTAAAGTAATATTCACAGTGTAGCTTTTAGCAAATGGGAATGGTGGGTGGAGCAGAGTGCGCTACACAAAACCACAGTCTGTAAAGGAGGACTATTAATGCATACACCACTATCAGGAATGCTATGCTATATGGTGCTAGTATAATGATGAGCAGGTGAACAGTTGCTCGTCATGTAACTGCACCATAACGCAGGGGTCAATGACATGGACCAGTCCCTATGGAGGTGTAAGGATGTTCAAAACCAATGCTAACCTTGCCGTGGCACAATAAGTAGTGACAAATGTGTGTACATACACAGAAAGTCTATGGATATATTCCACTGTCCACAAGTGTAGCAGGACAATAGGCTCAATACCTATAAATAGATATTGATATAAAAAGTTCAAGTCCAAATAGCTGACTGGAAGCTGCCCCAAAAACCACGGATCACCAATCCTGAATAAAAAACAAGCACCAAAAAAAAAAAAAAAAAAAACAGGAGCGCTGGTAGTATGCAGCAGATATAATCATGGACAAGAGGTATACACACAGCAATAAGTTTGTGATACACTAAAAAAAGACAACAATGAATGTACACTAAAACTAAACTTGAATAACTAAAGATGAGTAAAGAACCAAAAAACTTTTGCCTGTGTGGGTGTGGAGAGGAGATGGCCCAATGTAGATGTAAGCCAGGGCTGTCCAATGAAGCAAGCGGTAGATAATCCCCCTGATTCACCGGCGCTGCACGTGTCCTCTGGAGCCGATTCAGGAACCGATGGTACTGTCACTATCTCTCCCTGTGCTGTGCTCGTCCCTCGGTTGTTCCCACTCGGGGGGGGGGGAGGGTGTCGCGCTGCCGTCTGGGGTTGGGCTGCTGGTTTCCTGGCGTCCTGTTGGGGGGTCGGCTTCCTCCCTCCTGCCACTCCACTACGTGCTTCCGGTGTCACAGAGCGGGCTACCGGATGCTTGGAACTCTCCTCACTGTTTCCACCCGATCTTCCAGGCGAGAGTCCCTGGTGATTACAGTCTTTAGCTTGACTATCAGCGGGCTTCTACCCACTAGTAGAGTCTCTGAATGGTCAAAAAATCAATAATCCAACGTGTTTCTACCGCTTGCTTCATTGGACAGCCCTGGTAACCTATGCTTAGTAGGCAAACATTACACACCAACATAAACCCTAGGAGCCGGGCAGGGAGGGTTACATATGAAATAGACGCCTCATCGGATATGCGCCGAGACACCCAAAGTTCATGCAATACCACGATTGGCAAAATATTTAATGTTTTACTTTTGCCATTCCTGGCTAGGAAAACAAATATGGCTGCCGTGTTACCCGGTATGGCATATATAAAATTATTGGTATGGGGTGATTGGGGACCTTGTTGGTCACATAGAGGTGATTAAGGTACAAAAGGTTAAGAACCCCTGGTGTACAGCAAATAAAAATACCCCTTGTGAGCACATTCACATGTCTAAAACAGGTCTGCAACCCTGCCTTTCCCCCATTATCTCTTCGCGTAAAGTACAGTGCTTCCACTGCAGCTAAGGATTCTGGGAAATGATTGCAAATGAGCACACAGTGTTACCTTTTTCTTTATGTCCATTGTAACATGGGCCCCTATGAGCTTATGCCTGCCACATTACACAGCTTTTCAGCACAGCCTGGGTTAAAGAAGTGCGCAGCCAGTAAACCTGCCCGCAGGCAGCTTTTACGACCTTTATCAGGAAACCATCATGCCTTGGGGCACATTTATCATTCTAAAGAATACACTTGTACGGTTGATGTATGGAAAGTCAATGCAGAACTACAGTATACCTATCAAGAGCTGTTTTGGTCCATTACAATGCATCACGCCAGTAAAAGTACTGTCTCACCAAAGCCATTTGTTCCAGGACCAATGCAGCTAGTATAACTGTGCGGTTGCAGTAACAAACTGATGAGTTTATCACATATTAGACACAGGGAACAGACCCCTACATACCTCAAGTACACATCTAAAACCAGCCTCTTCTGTAACACAGAATGCTTCGTTTCTAAGTGCTGGAAACCTCCATTTAATGTGGGCTGGTAACTCCGCTTACATCGGTCTCTTCGCGGAAAACCCACAGCTGCGTGGTCACAAAGGATCTTGCAGCTGTGCCGGCTGCCAAGCAGGTTTTGTGAAATATAATGGAAAGGTTGGGAGATCCAGATGAGAAAATCCGCCGGCCCTTTGGCACTTACCCGTGTCCTGCCGTCTCCTTGCTGCACCGCTCCATCCCCTTTGGAATCCCAGTGTCAAATGACGGTGCAGATATCATCAACGTGACGGCGCACGAGGCGTTGTGTTGCCATGGTAACGCAACGTCACATTGCCATGGCAACGAGACGCCGTGTGATGTGACACTGGGGCACCCGCGGCGTCGTTTGAATTAGAATGGAAATAGAGGGGGTGGCAGCAAGGGGGCGGCAGCAAGAAGACGGCTGACACATGTAAGTGCATTCCCATTAGGTCCAATATGCCCGAGAGTGCGTTAAATTTATATGGGGGCGGAAATTTTTGCCGCCCCTAAATTTTGCCACCCTAGCCCCGGGCCTAATGTGAAATCCGCCACTGGATACAGTAGATGTGTCTTAGCTCATATCGACATCCAAAGACCAAAATCAGGGAGATTTGTGCGTTCTGGACCAAAAAAAGTGCAACCTTATGGAAAAATACTGATCTTTATTAGTTAGTTTGTATATGTTGCGGCTGATGCTACAAATCTGAGCTACTGATTGAGCCATCTGTGCTGAGGCAGGGATATCCTAAAAACCTGGCCAGTTGGTGGCCCTTGAGGACTGAGTTGACCACTCCTGTTTAAGAGCATCTTTTTTCAGGTATTACCTGTCCCCACCACCATCAAAATTAACAGCGTGCCTTGTACAGTGGCACCGAGTATCTCTATGTAACTAACATAAACATTCTGTAAGTACTATAGCGTTACTCTGTATCACTTGCATTGTTGCATATTTATTTTAAGAGGATAGTTATCAAAGTTCTAATACACTTACAACCCCTTTGCCGCGCCAGCGCGACCCTTTGGCAGTGAAGGGGTTAATTTTTCCCATGATTGACTTTTCGCATTAACTCCATCTTCCTTTTTTTATTTTATTTTCCCCTACGCCTCTCCCTATTTCATTCTCTCCCTCCTTGTCCTTCTCTTTCTCCCTTCGTTAATTCACTGCCTCTTTGTCTCTTTCTCGCGTCTCCTTCCAAAATCGCTCTGCAGAATAAATTGTGGCCAGACGGTAATTGGCAGCTTTATTCCAACTCTCCCCTTTATAAGATGGACCTTTTGGGGGTGGGGGGGGGGGGTAAGGGGATTATTCGACCCATCAAACTTTTCATTCCTTTCTCTTTTATTCTCCCTAATTCTTTTCTCTTTTTTTTTTATCTCCTTACATTTCCTTCATTCTATCCCTTTATTTTCTCTTCTCCACCATTTTTCTCCAGGCTGATATTGTTTTCTCCAGGCTGATATTGTTTTCTCCAGGCTCATATTGTTTTCTCCAGGCTGATATTGTTTTCTCCAGGCTCATATTGTTTTCTCCAGGCTGATATTGTTTTCTCCAGGCTGATATTGTTTTCTCCAGGCTGATATTGGTTTCTCCAGGCTCATATTGTTTTCTCCAGGCTCATATTGTTTTCTCCAGGCTGATATTGTTTTCTCCAGGCTCATATTGTTTTCTCCAGGCTGATATTGTTTTCTCCAGGCTGATATTGTTTTCTCCGGGCTCATATTGTTTTCTCCAGGCTGATATTGTTTTCTCCGGGCTCATATTGTTTTCTCCGGGCTCATATTGTTTTCTCCGGGCTCATATTGTTTTCTCCAGGCTGATATTGTTTTCTCCAGGCTGATATTGTTTTCTCCAGGCTGATATTGTTTTCTCCAGGCTCATATTGTTTTCTCCAGGCTGATATTGTTTTCTCCGGGCTCATATTGTTTTCTCCAGGCTCATATTGTTTTCTCCAGGCTCATATTGTTTTCTCCAGGCTCATGTTGTTTTCTCCTTTCATGATCTCTTGCTTTAGTTTCCTCCATCTTTTTCTGCCTTTTTTCGCTCACTCTTTCGCTATCCCCGGCGCAGTTCTCACCTAGTATCTCAGACAACACACCTGAAGTGATATCCGGTGGGGCAACATGCTAAAAAAAACAAAGAACAGCAGAGAAACCCCCAATTCATTTGTCCAAACACATTGTTTCTACAAACAAAAGAACTGTTATATGTTCCATATACAAATATCAAACTATGGATCATGATTTGTGCACTCTAAAGCAGGGGCGAGCGATCTTTTTCCCCTGCGCCCCCCAGCCTGTTTTCCACCCTCCTGGCGCCCCCCATCCTCACACCCCCCCCCCCCTCCTTACCTTGGGTCCGACGTTCTGACGTCACAAGTCATGTGATGTTACGTTGCCATGGCGACGTGTTGCCAGAAGCCATCTGAGCCAAAGTAAGGGACCTTACATAGGCCTTCGCTGCTCCCCTGGCATTCTGTAAGTGCCGCCCCCGCCCCGCCCCCACCGCCCCCCCAGAGAATCTTGCGCCCCCCACTTTGCGCGCCCCTGTGTTAGAGTATATAGCATTACAGCTTAAAACTCACGGTAATGTAGTATATTATCTACAGTATACGGGAATATGCTCCTGCTGGAGTGGATTACTTTTCTCTTACTATTGGTATAGGACATGCACCGCAAACTGTTTATGGTATTGGGAGTGCCGGCTGCCCCATTTGTTATATATATATAAATATCGATATCGTGTCCAGGACTTTTAGACAGGATCCATACTGTATGTGTAGCAGCCTCTTTTAATGGTATAATGTCACAAAGACAGGACATCTAAAAGTTGGAGGACATAAGCATCCTACACCCCCACCCCAAATAGCAACTTCATAGCCAGTGAGCAATGGTCATTGTGACGTCCAGCGGAGTGAACATCTCCGGCCAATTGTAACAGTGTTGCCATTAACATTGGCTCACATACCTGTATATCCCGATCTGACAGCCTGGGAAACTCCCACTGCAGATCAACTAAAAAAAAAAAAGAAGCGTGGATGCTACAACCCCTTCAGTGACAGGCGGCTACGTACAGATGTTATTGCAACCCGTGGGGCGCTCCTGCAGGTGAAATGGCGTCACAGCCCCGCCTTCTCGCGCACTGTGTATGTCCCGGTCCAGCGTGCCACGGGCTGCAATAACACAGGCTACATTTGTATCTTCCCTGCATTCCAAAGTAGGAAAAAGAGAAAGGGGCTTTGATTGGCTGTTGAGGGAAGTGATGTCACTTACCTAAACAGGCTCACTCGCAAAGACATGGTTTGCACGCAGACAATTCCCTGTCCAAAACCGCCGATAGAAAAAGGCAACAAGAGCTCAAAAGCAAATTCAAGCAAGTGGATGTAAGATACAGAGAGAGGAGGCAGGAAGAGAGAGAGAGTAAACACACTGAATTAATGTGGTCCAGGAGGAATAGAATGATAAGGGAAATTGCTCATTTAACTTGACAGGCTGTCAGGAAAAGGTAACACACAGATTAATGCCAGCTCCCTAGAAATGTTCCCTTGGGGGTTGCACCAAAACTTCACAGCTTTTCAAGTGCACACATAGAGGGTCATGCAGTAAGCGGCGGAAAATTACATTCGCCAGGGGTTTGAATTCGCCATGTTTTTGGCGTGTTGCCCTCGCTGTATGCAGGAAGGGCCGAATCACTGGCGAATCACAGCGAGAGCAACATTGCCAAACATGGCGAGTAACCGGTGGCGAGACAGTCTGCCTGGCGAGAAGCTGCCGAGAAGCCGTCCCCTGCCGAGATGTGTCTGCAGCAGAGAGAGATCCGCCGCTCTCTCGGCGCAAACATCGGCACATTAAAAAATCTTTTAAATACAATTTTATTCATAGTGTACATGTGCAGGGGGTCTCCGGAGCTGAACCGCATTGGTTTCAGGTCCGAGCACCCCCTGCTTCCCGAGATACAGGCCCCGTTATGAGGTGCCGGTAGCCCTCTGCATTTAATTGTCCCGATCACGTGACCGCGGAATGTAAACAAAACAGAGGGATACCAGCACCCCATAAAGGGGCCTGTATCTCGGGAAGCAGGGGGTCCCCGGACCTAAAGCCAAAGCGGTTCAGCTCCGGAGACCCTCTGCACATCTACACTATGAATAAAACACCCATATCAATAAACAATCATTCCTTACCTTTGCGGCTATATGCTATGGTAACGAAGCAGCATGAATATATTTTTAATAATAGTGTACTGTGAGCAGGAGGTCCCCTGAGCTGAACCGCATTGATTTGTGGATCAGGGACCCCCTGCTTCCCGAGTTACAGGCCCCGGTATGTGTCATCGGGTGCCAGTGTCGCCGCCATCTTTGTAGCATCCCATACGCGACGTGCCCGCTATAATGATGGCAGCAACACTGGCACTGATGCCCCAAATTAGGGCCAGTAACTCGGGAAGCAGGGGGTCCCTGAGCCACAAATCAATGCGGTTCAGCTCAGGGGACCCTCTGCTCCCGCACAATATTATGAAAATACATTAATGCTGCTTCATTACCATAGCGGATAGCCGCTAAGGCAATGAAGGGGTTAAGGCATAATAGCATGTTTATTGGGGACAATTGCCCCCAATAAACATTGCAATAAACAACATACACCCCCTGTGCCCCCAACAACCCCTATACCCCCATTACATATAGAACATTTTTGGTATGCACAGCAATGATACTATAGGCCGGCGGTGGCCCTCGGGTGTTCCCCACAGGTCTGCAGTACCAATTCAGTGCACCCCTAAAAAAATTACAACACATAAATACACCACCCTTAACACATACAGTATAGTACAGTAATGTGCAAAATGAATATTTTCCACAAATGGATAATAGTGAATTTGCCCATTTAAAATACATAAAGAACAATAAATACATATAGCACTCACCCATGTCCGGCTGCCACGATGAAGGCCATCCTCATCTTCATCACCGTCCATGCCCCCTCCAATGCTGCAACAAGAATAAAAACAGCCAATGTAATGTCCCCTAACCCCTTAATCACCATAGCGGTTATTAACCGCTACAGTCATTAAGGGGTTAACCCACGCTCACCCACCACTCTGGAGGCCTACATACCCTCCCCCACTACCCCCCCACCCCGTGAGGCCTAACCACCTTCACTCACCCAATACCCAGCCGGGAGGCCTACCCACATACCCTTGGGGCCAATACCCCCTTCCCCCACCCCCAGTACCCACAATAAAAACAATACACAGCCCCACAATAAACATCATTATATTTATTAAATACATAACCCACCCCCTGTGCCCCCCCATAAATACATGATTTATTATTTTACATACATGGTTAATTCCCCATGCCCACGGGAGTCCCCTGGTGGGCCTGACGGGTCACCTCACAGACCTACAGTAGCCCAGCACCATGTTTCAAACAGGGTCTGGAGGCCTTCGGGTGGTCCCCGCCAGGCGCCGTGGTCAACCAGGTGGTCTCCGCGGGTCACCGTGGGCCACAATGGGGTCCCCACGGGTAGGCCTGCGTGTGTCTGAGGGGCCCTGGGTCAGACCCACAGGTGTCTGAGAGGCCTTGGGTGGTTCCCATAGGGGTCTGGGGGCCCTCGGGTGGTCCCTATGGGTCTGCAGTGCCCCCACAGATGTGGGGCCACCGGTTCTTCCCCGCAGCTTTCACCCGTGGACCCGGCAGCCGTTTACCCGTGAGAAGCCCGAGGAGATCGCAGGTGGTCTCCATAGGTCCCCCGCAGACCTGAGGAAACAACCCTGTATGTAAAAAAAATAAACATGTCCTATACATTAAATACATCAATCCCCCCCCCCCAACACATACAGTACAATAATGTGCAAAATAACTATTATCCAGATAGTGATAATAGATTATTTGCCCATTATTAAACACATTAAGTAGCATAATAAAATAAATAAAGTTCTACTGACCTCATTAATAAGATGCCCCCTCGCCAGCAAAATCCATGTCCTCCGTTGCCAACAAAATACATAGCCAATACATTGCAATCACATTCTGATATGAATTAACCCCTTAATCACCTTATCGGATAATAAACGCAAAGGTAATTAAGGGGTTAAGCCACCCTGGCCCGATACCCACCCTTCACCTATTCATTTGTACAGTGGCTTCATCATGCAACTATATATATAAAATAGAGAGAGAGAGATTTATTATATATATATATATACATATATATATATTTATAACCAAAGACATAACATAAAACACAGACAAAGCTCAGTGCACATCCAGTAAAACCTATACACGGTACAGTGCCTAAATATACATGTATAGATAACTAATAAATAAAATGGTCTTTTAGTTTAACATTTTGGCCAAATTGTTGTAAGCCCCTGAGCCAATTGCACGGCAGACCACGTTTCAACCCTGTACCGTGTATAAGTTTTACTGGATGTGCACTGAGCTTTGTCTGTGTTTTATGTTACGTCTTTGGTTTTAAATATATATATATTGCCATGCTCAGTAGCACTCCTCTGTGAAACTTATATGCTTATATATATGTTGTGGTTATTTTGGGGGTTCAATATGAGCTTGTAGGTGTTCTGTATATACATATATATATACACATGATGAACCAATATACAAAGAAATGTTTACGGGTTAATAAAAACATGCACAAATAAAAATACCACTTCTCCATATCAGCCTCAGTCTAACAAAATCCTATTTCCTAATAAAATCATTCTCATCTGCCAATCAAAAGCATCCAATTCCAATCAAAACATTGAATTTACATTGTATACATGATGCATAAAATCTGTGCAACATGTACACTCTGCCAATCAAAGTTAACAATAAAATATTCAAAAGAAAATACACTGAAATCCAAACAAGTATACTATTTAAACCAAGCAAGGCAACCGAAATAAATTACCATTAATGAATCAAATCCCAAAACAATTAAAATACCATCCAAATCAATTACACAATTAACTCTTTTAATTGTTAAACAACCCCATTATCCAACAAAGTTAACATCTGACAAAATAGTAGTACCAAAAAAAAACCACTATAAAAAAACAAGCCTCACCCTGACCTAAAGTACAGCATACAACACCAAAAATTACATATATCTAATTAATAATAACATTACACACATTTAAGAATAGCAGCATATCAAAATACATTTACATAGTGCAAAACAAGCATTCCCAACCAAATAATTTCTTACCCTGTATGTATATATCGATAGAGACATACATACATACATACATACTGCTGCGGCCGAGTTTATTCGAGCATTTGCCCGTTCTCGGCCGCAGCAGTAGCCTGGCGCGCGCCGGAGGGTGACGGGCGCGCGCCGAAGCAGCGGAAGAGCGCCCTCCGATCGGGGCGCTCTCCCTCCCGCTGCCAGGTCCGCCGGGTCCCCCGGAACCCCCTGCCGCCGTCCCCCACATCGCGGGACACCAGGGCTCCCTCGGGGAGCCCTGGACGCGCGTGCAGGGGGCGCACGCTCCCGATGACGCGTGACCGCGCGTCACCGCCGAGGGGCGGCCACTAGCAAGCCGGGAAATCTCCCGGCTTGCGGATCTGGCCGCAGTGCAATAAACTGTGTCGCCAGTGTACATACATACATACATACATACAGTGGCAAGAAATGAGAATGGAAAAAAAAATTGTATCACATATAAAAAATTACAAAAAACAGTTAAAGTTAAAAAAAAATACAAAGCAGTGCGGGGAGATAGCAGATCTACAACACATGCTGTGGTCTTGTACGAAGGTGGTCCCGATTTGGGAACAAATTAGAGATTGGATACAGAGGATACTCGGTTTGGAGATCCCCCGGGACCCATGGCTGTTCCTATTGGGCAGACGGATCCAGGGGCTGTGAAATGCGTCGCACAAATTAATCGCGCACTTTGCAACAGCCACCAGGTGCGAGATAGCAGCACTGTGGAAACAATCGGATTTACCAGTAATACCCAAAATTAGAAACAGAATTTGGCACGTCTGCCGGATGGAACAGTTGACGAGTTTGGTCAATGACACTGGCCCAAATTTCCTAAAAGTCTGGACGCCTTGGCTGGCCCAGACAGACATCCCGTGGATAAGCATATCCGCAATCCTACATTGATAGATACAGGTGCGTTCTCCTTTGAAAATGCAGGATCCGCGACCACATAGAGACGGACGATTAGATTAGAAGTCAGAAAAGATCCAGATGAGTAGGGAAGAAGCCAGGAGTTCGAAACGGTGGACACAAAGTCAGCAGCCCCCTATTCCCCCCCACCTATCCCTTCCTCCCTGTCTGTCTATTGTCTTGTCCGTCTCGTGAGTCGTGTCTGTGGATTGTATGTTACCCTCCGTTGGTTTCATATACAGCTGATTACTGAGATAATTGTTGGTGATACAATGTATGCATGAAAAACCCAATAAAAGTAAAGTTGGGGGAAAAAAAATAAGTTACCCAGTGAAGACAGGCTTGTGCTAGCCCAGGTGAAGCAGGAGCCAGCAATGTATCTTAATGCAATTCACCATTCTCGTATTGTACATTTTTAGAACATGCCGCCTCCAAATTCTGCCGCCCCAAAAGGTTGCCGCCTTCGGCCCGGGCCTATCGGGCTAAAAGGGAAATGCGTCGGTGAGTCCCATCATCGAAAGGACTGTGGGGACCCATGCCGAATTTTCAGTTTGTTGCTGCCGCCGGACGTTTAGGGTTCCACGTTCTAGGTTGTTATTTCTTTCAAATAAAAAGGGGGTTTATTTTCTAGAGCAGGGTGCGCAAACTGGGGGGCGTGCTCCGCAGGGGGGGGGGCGGGAGATTTTGCTGGGGGGGGGGGGTGGGGCGGCGCTTGCAGAGACCCCGCGCTCTTCCCCCGGGCATTTAAATTAAATGCCGGAGGATCGCGTGAGGCCTCTGTAACACTTCACTTACCGGGATTCTGCCGGCTGTGACGCGTCGCCATGTGATGTGATGTCACACGTCAAATGACGCCGCGGGTCACAGATATCAGGTGGGGGGGGCGCGAGAGCAGGTCAAGGATGCTGTTCTGTTCAGTGTTTTACCCTAATTTGCTGCTGGAAACGTATTAATCAGAGCATCTTACACTATTTACTCATTACCCAATCAGAGCGTAAGGCAGGGGTGTGCTAACTTTCTCTGCTGCTCCCCCATGCCTGTTCGCGCCCCCTCCTTACCTTGTCTTTGGCGAACCCGCCCCCCCCCCAAAAAAACTGTACATTTTTTCCGGTAACAATCGGTAAATACTGACGCTGAAATCATGTGATCGCTCTGAGGAAGGGTCACGGGCATCGTAACGTGCCGTTAGGGGCAGTAGCACTCTGGTACCCCGGCCCCACCTCTGCCTCCCAAAGGATTAAACATCAATGTAAGGCCGCGCGTATAGTGCCCGCGACGGGCGATGCGACGGGACAAGTGACGTCACTCGTCGCGGTCGCTGCTAGCGAAAGTTAGCGGCGGCAATGTATTTGTTTTTGGGCAACGTCGCGTCGCCATTGCCCGTCGCGGGCACTATACGCGCGGCCTAAGACGGCAATACTGTGGAGGGGTTATATGAGTTCCCGCAGCTCCTGGCTGCCCATGTTGGGGGTGTGTACGTGTTCGCTTGATGGACTCAGGATTTTCAATGTGTAATCACTCTATTACAGCAGGATATTCTGTGTATAATATTATGCCTCATGTTTTATTTAAGCTGTCTCGCTGGTGTACGCCAGCACTATAAAGTTAGGTCTCACGAGGGCTGAGAAAGCCAGACATTTAAGTAGGACATCTTAGCTTGTCTAAGGGGTGGGGAGGTTTTTTTTTAACCACTTTACTGCCAGGATAGTCATTAAAAAAACCTGAATATATAGGAAGCAGAGCACGTAATATTTTTTTATTATTATTTTAACTGTTTCTCAAAACCTTTTGGGCTGCCTGGCCAACTCTGCATTTTATTAGAGAGCGTCTCTCTGATTCCAAAAATATGTACTTTCTCCCTAAACAATATTCATGTCCCAATGCAAGTTAATGGAAGATTAATAGATCTTACTCATATTTCTCCCAGATATGTAATATTCACTTTCAAATGGATGAAAGGATGTTTAGGCGAAACCTTTCCATTATTCACAAACTAGGAAGGGCACATCCCTTTGCTGCATTATATAATATGTAGCACACATCTGCTCTCTGCTGCTTTTTTTTTAATAAAGAGTAGTATCAGCAATCTGGATGCGTGCCAGCTGCCTACCCCCGCTCCCATGGGAGAGATGTGTCCAAATTTGAAACAAGATTGGAACAAAGGGCCAGACCCACAGGTGTGTTCACAGCTATCTCTCCATATGTTGTACTGTATATTGGAGTCTTTGTGGAGCTATACAAGTCAATTGACTCTCCTCTCTCCTCTTCTCACTCTCCTCTCTTCCTCTACCTCCTCGCTCTCCCTCTCTTCTTTCTCTACCTCTCCCTCCTCCGTCTCTCTCTCTCACTCTCGCTTCTTCCTCCTCTCAAACTCCTTTCTTCTTCCTCTCCCGCTCTTCCGCTCTCCTGCTCTTCCACTTTCTCCTTCTCCTCTCACTCACTTCTTCTTCCTCTCTCTCCTTTCGCTTTCCTCTTCCTTTCCACTCGCTCTCCTCACTCTCCCTCCTCTCGCTCTCCCTCCCTCCTCTTGCTCTCCCTCGCTATGTTGTGTTACAATAACGTGACTTTAAGCCTGTGCTACTCAGATATACAACGCCCTTTGTTTTTACATATAATTAGCTTCCCCCTTGACTGACCGGGTCCGGCACAGCAGTCCCGGCAATCCCACCCTGTCGACGGCCCAGATTATAAGTACTGAGTTAACGGCGCTCTGTAGATCGGCCCCCTCTCTGTCAGTGCATCCAGGTTCTTTGCTACAATTCTGCCCCATTTTCACCAGTACGTGATTTGGGGAGTGTCCACAGGGGGCAATAAATAAACGCACATATTTTAATAATATATACGAACATCTTACTTCATTGTTTTCCCTTTTATTTCCACCCTCCTGGGTTTGAGTGATACAAACCTCTGCTTAAAAATCTGCCCCAGAAGTAAGAAACCTGGCCAACTAACTTCTTACATAAGATGCAGCGGAGAGCAAATCGTGCAGCAGTGCTTCCCCAAACACACTGCTCTTTGCACTGAAGCGTCTTCCTCATCCAGGGTCCCTGCTAGAATTTCACTTAACTTGACAGAAGAGACCGCAACCTATAGCAAGGCGAGGCATTTCGGGACTTTGCCATTGAACATGTGCACTGATGATCTTATGATCCATGGTCTTATTTCCCTTGTGCTGGTAAATACAAACGCTCACCAGCATTTCAGAGCTATACATAGTTACATAGTTACATAGTTACATAGTAGATGAGGTTGAAAAAAGACATAGGTCCATCAAGTTCAACCTATGCTACATTTAGACAGATACTTTATCCTATATCTATACTTACTCATTTATACAAATATGAAATGCTCGGAATGGTTTTCGTTTGAGGGATTCGGTAGAAGAATGAAATAAAATGAATGAAATAAAATGAATGAAATAAATGCAATGAAATAAAACCAATATAAGGCTACATTCCAAGTTTGCCTTCTAAGCTATTAGCCTTGTCACCCCAGCTGCTACCCCAAGCAAGACATTGTAGAAATGGCCCCGTTTGGAAGGCAGAGATCGCCGGGAGGAACGCGCAGTCTCTGCAGAGTTTTTCCCTAACCTTCACTCCGAGACACATGCAAAGGGCAGGTGGAAGGATTATTGACGAGCCTGGTAATTTTTGCAGAGGGTGCTGCTATCAAAATGCATAGAGATTGATTTCCCACTAGGAAGGCTTATCTCTCCCCGGGTGAACGCTCTGCAGAGCGGCTTACAGCCCCGGCATCTAATAAGTGTGGGGTGGAGGGAGGAGTTCTCCGGCTTTTTCTCCACGATGTTTACTTTGCATCTATTACTCTTAAAGGTCAAACCATTTAGAGCTGATCCGTAGGCTTTAAACCCCCCTAATCCTACTTTGAGACGTATATTGGATTTGTAATAAAGTAAACGAATTAAGTCGAAATATCCGTGTTAGATCAGTTGCGATAGTGCAGAGTAAATGAATACTTCAGTATTAGGTGATACCTTTTTTATTTGGACTTCTATGGCATTTGGTAATGTATAGGATTCCCTGCCTGTGTTTATCCTTTTGAAGTGAAGCTGCTTTGCTGGCACCTAGTACATTTTCCTAGGACAAAACTCCTTCATGGAGACGAAAATGTGTAACGGAGGTGACGACAAGGACGGTGCCGCATGCGCAAGTTTCTCAAAATAAAAAAAGTAGCGTGTGCGCCGGGCACACGTTTTGTAAGTGAAAACCTCATTTGTGTTTTTTCACTGAAATTGTAATGATACTCTCAAAAGTCTTTCATTCAACAAAAAAAACCCCATCAAAATCAAACTACAATTTCACTGACAAAACACAAAGCGTTTTCACTTAGAACGTGCGTGCTGGGCCCACACCCCGTCTTTTTATTTATACGCCAAGAAAGTAAACAAAGTTACGGGGCTCTTTTGGCGAGAACTCATGGAATCTCTGTAAATCAGCATCGCCGACCTGAGGAAGAGAGGAGGACTCTGGGAAGCTTGTCTTATAATATCAATCGTTAGTCCAAATTAAAAAGCTATCGCCTAATACTGAAGT
This sequence comes from Ascaphus truei, assembly GCF_040206685.1. Taxonomy (NCBI): domain Eukaryota; kingdom Metazoa; phylum Chordata; class Amphibia; order Anura; family Ascaphidae; genus Ascaphus; species Ascaphus truei. The sequence goes on from NC_134487.1 coordinate 291,171,277, forward strand.
ACTCATTTACTTATAAAGAATGAGTGCTTCAGCATGTTGTACCTTGCCTGATATTGTTACGGTTTGTTTCATAGTTTAAGGTATATCTTTAAAGGAGCAATTCAAGCCGTGTTTTATTTTCTTATTTACATTGAATTGAAGCAGGGGGTCTCCAGAGATGAACCCCGTTCATTTCAGCTCCGGGGACCCCCTGCTTCCGGAGATACAGACCTTCGAAAAGGGGGGTGCCGGTATCTCTGCAAAGTTTAAAGCTCCCGCGGACCTGATGACTTCCTGGCTTCCTATTGGCCCGCAGGGCGCGAGAGCTTTGTAACTCTGCCATTACATGACCGCTGGTAACCGAGCGGAGCGTAAGTATCTCCGGAAGCAGGGGGTCCCATAGCTGAAATGTATGGGGTTCAGCTCCGGGGACCCCTTGCTTCAATCCTATGTTAAAAATACAATTTAAAAAAATCGCCGTCTTGGATGGTGGCATTAGGCCGCGTCCATACTGCGAGCAACCTCACGCGGTGCGAACAACAGGCTGCACCTCTATGAGTCAAGAGAATTTGTTCTTGTCGCACAACGGCCAGGTCACATGGGCGGATCAGCCAATGAGGGCGAACCAGCCTCGTGACGTCACCGCCACACCTCCTCATCACTATGGATCTCAGTCCACAGATTGCTCGGCCGACAGGCACGCGTGATGCCACACGCTCCGTTGCGAGTTCGCACACTATAGCCGACGCCTTAAGGGGCGTGTAAATGGCGCTTGCTACCAGAAATAGCTCCTAAACTGTGATGGCAACCTCGGTAGTACAGACGTTTTAGTGATGTGTATGTACAAGTTGATCTATATAGCACCAACAGTGTACGCAGAGCTGGGGAGGTGGGCTAAAACCTGCTATAATAATCAAAGGATGCTGAGTATATTAAAACTCATTAGAAATGGCATTAAGAGTTGAGTTTTAAAATAAAAAAAGGTAGTACGTAGTATTTAATACTACAGAACTGATTTTTTTTAAACACACATATGTAGGATATTGCTTGGATCGCTCCCTTAAACCGCGAGCCGGGGGGGATACATTTCAGGAGTTTAAGGATTAATGTGCTAGTGAGGGACGTCCAAACAAGTCATCAGAAAAATCATCATATAATGCTAATCAAGAGGGGCCAGTGACAGCCGGGGGTTCCCTTTCTCCCATTTAGACAATGATGTAGTAAATAGCAAAGAAGTCGCAGCACTCTCAAAATGTATCAATATATAAATAGGTATTGCAATAATGTCCTTACCCAACACGACTGATATATTATTGCAAGCTTAAATAATATAAAAAGATATACAGAAGACAAAGTGCCATCTTACCCACGGAGTAAAGGTGGCTTCAGGGTACCATCAGATGTCCAGGTATACAGGTTACATCTCAATGTGCTCCGCCGCTGTGGCATGAGCAAAACCTCACTGATTAGGACATTACTGGTTTTCTACCCTACCAGCTCTGACCAGCGCCCATGTTTAGATTCTGTAAAATAAGCATAGGGGGCATTGTGTCTGAAAAAACAGGGTTCATAAACCCAAAGTGTACCGTATTTTTTAAGGAACAAAATCACATTGAGAGCAATGGGATCAAAGGAATATTTGAAAAATCTGGTACTTATTTTTGCAGCCAAAAGACTTTGATGCATAACTTGTATAGAGATCATTCCTTTAACCCAGGGGTGGGCAACTCCAGTCCTCAAGCCTCAGCAACATGTCAGGTTTTTGGGATATCCCTGCTTCAGCACAGATGGCTCAATCAGTTGAAGACTGAGCCACTGGTTGAGCCACCTGTGCTGAAGCTGGGATATCTTTACAACCTGACCTGTTGGTGGCCCTTGAGGACTGGAGTTGCCCACCCCTGCTTAACTCCTTCAGAAGCAATGAAAAATGCATTGATTTGCATAGGGAGAGGGGGTGGCTCAGTGAGTAAAAGACACTGAGTGGCACTGAGAGTTTGAAGCAGGGGAGGCTGGTTCAATTCCTGGTGTCGGCTCCTTGTGACCTTGGGCAAGTCACTTTATCTCCCTATGCCTCAGGCACCAAAAACACAGATTGTAAGCTCCACGGGGCAGGGACCTGTGCCTGCAAAATGTCTCTGTAAAGCGCTACGTATAACTAGCAGCGCTATACAAAAACATGCTATTATTATTATGCAAAGCACGGGGCAATGTATAATCAAAGGCAGCAAGCCTATTTGTTGGATATAGCGCTACCTGTTTTTTCGTTTCAATGTATAATGCTACATTCTTACCTAAGCTGGCAATCGTTTGGTGTTCCTGTTATAAAGCTGTAAAAATCCTGATTTTGTGCCTAACATAATGGCCACCTTTCAGTTTCAATTAATCCTTCAGTCACTCAGCAGCTACAATGTATCCTGATATTACTAAGGTAACATTATCTATTGTTACAGTTTGCAGCTCAAACTGCTGGGAAATTTGGCAACAAATTATCACAAACAGGAAAATGTTGCAAAAATCTTGCTCTGCTTGGGAGGTGGGCTAAAGCCTGCTATAGAAATCAAAAGAGGCTCATTATATTAAAGCTCCTAAAAATGGCGTTAAGAGTTTAATAATAATTTTGAAACATGCAATAAGTATTATCTAATACTGCAGAACTGATTTCATGTTTTGCTGCTTTAAAGCCCTCAATAATGTAGCATTTTGAACTTTGTTTCTTACATAAGATACTGTGGGGCTTATGCTATAAGCGTTCATAATTAAAATCGCCAGGCCATTTAATTCGCCTGTTTTTTTAGCGTTGCTATCACGGTATTCAGAAAGCCTCGATTACCTGCGATTGCAAAATTACAAAAAAAATGGGCGAGTAGCCGGAGGCGTGAAGATCGCCTCTCTGATAAGGCCTTACCCGGCGATTTCTTTCAGCTGCAGGGAGCTGCACAGAGAGAGCCGCTTCTCCCTACGCAAATCTCACCAGCGACATGTTTTTAAAATATAAAATGTAATACTAGCAGGGGGTCTCCGGAGCAGAACCGAGTTGATTTGAGGTCCGGGGACCCCATGCTTTCCGAGATACAGACCCCGTTTATGGGGTGCCGATATCTCCTATGCATTTTATTCCCACGGTCACGTGGCGTGGGACATTTAAATGCACAGAGATTCCGGCACCCCATAACGGGGTCTGTATCTCGGGAAGCATGGGGTCCCCGGACCTCAAATCAACTCGGTTTTGTACCAGAGACCCCCTGCTCATCTACACTAGTATTAAAGTTTATATTAAAACAGCTTCTACCCACAATAAACATTTAAAAACACAACAACACAAATACCCACCACCTCTACCCCCACATGATTGATACCAGAGGCCGCAGGTGTCCCCGCGGTTTCTGGGGGCACTCGGATGGTCCCCACAGGTGTCTGGAGGTCAGCTGGCCTACGGTACCAATCCTGTAGCAAAAAAAAAATGTGCAATATATTGAAATAAACTCATAAAGTACAGTAATGGGCAAAATAATTATTCTCCAGATATGGATGAGGGTGAGGGTTATTAGGGTGACCATTGACTGCTATAGTGGCTTATAATGCCCATATTATATGGGTATGATATACCACTATGCCAATCAATGGGTAGAGGGTGGGTAGTGGTCCCGGGGTGGTTGGTTAGGCCTCCCGGGTGGGTAGCGGGTGAGGGTGGGTTAACCCCTTAATTACTATAGCAGTTATTAACCGCTAAGGTGATTAAGGGGTTAGGGGCCATTAGATTGTATTTTTTCTTGTTTTCTTTCTGGCAACGGAGGACATGGACCTGCAGTATGCTGATGAGGACGCCCTTCATGATGGCAGGGGTAAGTAGAAAGTTTGATTTACTTTATTTATTCTGGCTGGCTAATGTTTTATTTTATAACGGGCAAATGAGCTATTATCCATATCTGGATAATAGTTATTTTGCCCATTACTGTATGTGTTGGGTTGGAGGGGGGTGTATTTATTTCAATGTATTGCACAAAGCTTTGGTGCTATTTAGTAGCAATATTGCTATCTTAACTCCATGTCCTCATGAGACCCTGATGTATTGATACATAGGGGTGTGTTTTGCGACTGTTATAAGTGTCACTTCTTTTCCCCAACATGCATTGAAAGCCAAGAGACAAACAGTGGAACAGATTTCCGTTCTGGCCCCCAGAGTTTTCAATGGCAGGTCGGGTGTAATTGAGTGTGACATTTTCACTGTGAGTGACAGTGAAGTAACTATGCTGTTCCTATCATATACTGCGCACAAAAGCAAAGTAATATTAACAATATTAAGTGCCATGGTTTTTGGACTTTTTAATATTTCTCCCCAATATCTCCCATGTAACCCCATTGTATCGCTGGGCAGCACAAATATTGGGGTTAATGTATCAAGGCAAATGTGGAGCCATATGGACATAGGTAGAATTCCTTTCATCTTTACATTAATGCATGGGTGCGCAAACTGGGGGGCGCAAGATTTTCCTGGGGGGGGCACGGTGGTTACAGAGGCCCCGCGCTCTTCCCCCAAGGCATTTAAATTAAATACTGGGGGATCGCGTGAGGCCTCCTGAACTTCACTTACCTTGTCTTTGGCGATGCATCACCATGGCAACATAGCGTCAGATGACGTCGTAGTGTCATGGCCATGTGACATCCCGTGATGCTGGAGACAAGGCAAGGAGGGTGGCGTGAGCGGGGGAGGGGGGGGGGAGAGCAGACAGGGGGCACAGACTGAAAAGTTTGCGCACCCCTACATTAATGTATCTCGTTCTTAGCCCCAGATTTTGGCTCATGTGCATCACCTCGTGATTTTGGGGGTGTCAATGCGCATAGCAAGGGAGAAGCTACGTGCCAAATATACAGAGGTCACATGGAGGAGGTACTAGGGTAGTGGGGGCAACTCCAGTCCTCAAGGGCCACCAACACGTCAGGTTTTCAGGATATCCCTGCTTCAGCACAGGTGGCTCAATCCGTGGCTCAGTCGCAGACTGAGCCACGGATTGAGCCACCTGTGCTGAAGCTGGGACTGATTGAGCCACCTGTGCTGAAGCAGGGATTTATTAAGCCACCTTTGCTGAAGCAGGGATATCCTAAAAACCTGACCCGTTGGTGGCCCATGAAGACTGGAGTTGACCATCTCTTCTCTAGGGGGTACAGAGTAGAACGACCTTTTTACCTAAAAAAAAAAAGTACCATTAAATCTATAATAACACACATACTTTGCTTTTTAATGGGAGACTTCTTTTAAGAAGACAATCTTCCTTTCTGTTTTTAGACTTTAAATATAGTTTAAACCTTTTTCATATGACGTCGCAGACTCTTTGTCAGATAGTTTAACAGGTTAAGAAGTTGTTGGAATCGAGCAGAATACTTTTTTTTAAAGACATTTTGATCACTGCCCACATACAGTATAATATTGGGATGCATCAAATTCTGCATCACTGTGCGTCTGCCAGGTCGGAAGGGGCACAAACCTTCGTGCCACGCAAACTGAGTAAGGTGCACGAAACTCTTATAACATTTGACTCAACAGATAATAGTGCAGTGCGTCAGGACTAACTTCTCTGCGAGGATACGTCACCCCTATTATCAATCGTGCCGCAGATTGTGTCCCATGGATTATGTCAATATCTCATGGATTCTGTCTCTCTCACCCCATACTGACCCAGAGGTGACCCATATGCACAAAAGTTTCTCCCTCCTGGCACTTGGCAGCACAAAAAGAACGTATGGTCCATGGAGCTTGCCCATCTCACCATATGGTCACCCTAAGGGGGACCCGAGTCCTATATAATCTGCTCCTCTTACCAAAGAAAGACACACAAGGGACCTGTATCTGCGCCTCTCACCGTACGTTGACACAGAAGTCATTTGTGTCCCGTACAGTTAGTCCCTGTCACCACGTGGTATTTGTTGCTGTATCCCAGATGTGTATCAGATGTGAGCTTTGCATATCATTGTATTGTAGGCCTGCAGTGTGCCTATCCGCACGCTGCCTATCCGCACGCTGCCTATCCGCACGCTGCCTATCCGCACGCTGCCTCTCCGCACGCTGCCTATCCGCACGCTGCCTATCCGCACGCTGCCTCTCCGCACGCTGCCTCTCCGCACGCTGCCTCTCCGCACGCTGCCTCTCCGCACGCTGCCTCTCCGCACGCTGCCTATCCGCACGCTGCCTCTCCGCACGCTGCCTATCCGCACGCTGCCTATCCGCACACTGCCTATCCGCACACTGCCTATCCGCACACTGCCTATCCGCACTCTGCCTATCCGCACACTGCCTATCCGCACACTGCCTATCCGCACACTGCCTATCCGCACACTGCCTATCCGCACACTGCCTATCCGCACACTGCCTCTCCGCACACTGCCTCTCCGCACACTGCCTATCCGCACACTGCCTATCCGCACACTGCCTATCCGCACACTGCCTATCCTAAAAATAGGAGGGAGAATGTGTTCGGATTTTTTCTGCAGCTGTGTGCCCTTTTCTCCAGGGAATGCGATTATCCTGCCATTCAAACCTCTCCCAAATAGCTCGCTGCAGTCTCCCAGCCGCCTCAATTCTCTCTTTTTTAGAACACTTAATTTCCGGTGTTTTTTCTTTGTTTGATTCCCTCTCTCATTTTTGTTTTTGTCTTTCGGCCTTTCTTAAGACATATTCACTTGTCTTAAATCTGCCTCTATTGTAAAACCCCAGCTCCCTTTATCCAGACCCTATACTAATACCCAAGTTCCCTTTATCCAGCCCCTATAGTAATACCCAAGTTCCCTTTATCCAGACCCTATACTAATACCCAAGTTCCCTTTATCCAGCCCCTATAGTAATACCCAAGTTCCCTTTATCCAGCCCCTATATTAATACCCAAGTTTCCTTTATCCAGCCCCTATAGTAATACCCAAGTTTCCTTTATCCAGCCCCTATAGTAATACCCAAGTTCCCTTTATCCAGCCCCTATAGTAATACCCACGTTTCCTTTATCCAGCCCCTATAGTAATACCCAAGTTTCCTTTATCCAGCCCCTATAGTAATACCCAAGTTCCCTTTATCCAGCCCCTATAGTAATACCCAAGTTTCCTTTATCCAGCCCCTATAGTAATACCCAAGTTTCCTTTATCCAGCCCCTATAGTAATACCCAAGTTTCCTTTATCCAGCCCCTCTAGTAATACCCCAGTTGTCTCTATCTAGCCCCTATAGTAATATCCCAGTTCTCTCTCTTTTGCCCCTATAGTAATAGCCCAGTTGTCGCTATCTGGCCCCTACGGTAATATCCCAGTTCTCTCTCTTCTGCCCCTATAGTAATACCCCAGTTGACTCTATCTGGCCCCTATAGTAATACCCCAGTTCTCTCTCTTCTGCCCCTATAGTAATACCCCAGTTCTCTCTCTTCTGCCCCTATAGTAATACCCCAGTTCTCTCTCTTCTGCCCCTATAGTAATACCCCAGTTCTCTCTCCAGTCCCTACTGTACGTCATGAAACTGCTTCCCCGTTGTTGGCAAAGAGATAAGATCCATTCAAACCAATGGGACTAAAATCCTCTCTGGGGAACAAGAAAACACAGACCCGTATTGAATAAGGGCCTTTGTATTCCCATTCTATGATCTCCCTCTCTGACTATAACCTGCCCTCTCCCAGTGCAGGAGAAGACTTCAGCTCCATTCAAATGAATGGGAATAAAACCCAGCACATGGCAGCAGCTTCATATAGTATTACCCACAGACCTCAGTGTTTGTCACAGAACATTTGCTAACAGCAACTATCTGTCCAATCTCTCTCTCACTTCACATATATTCTTCCTTCTATCTTTTTTGTCTTCCACCCTTTGTTTGTCCTTCTCTCCATCACCCTCCCCCACCTCCTCACTCTCACTGTCATCATTTCTGCCTCCTCCTCCGCTCCCTATCTCTGCCTTCCACGCTCTCTTACTTTAGGCCTGATTCTCCCTCCACAAAATGTAATTTCATGCCTCATGCATTTTAAGATTCCATCAGGAAGTTTGGTCTTTGATCAGCGGGACAGACGCCCTGCTGAGCTTTTTCGCTGGCAAAACGCAATCCTCTTAATTAACACAGCGTGTCTGTTTATCGCTAAATGGAATCAAGCTGAGCCCTTCTCATTTTAGAGTTACATTCCCCCTGTTAGCAGAATCCCGACCATGCCAAAAAACAAAATGTTAGCAACATTCCTGTCTTTAATAGCCACAAATTCTTGTCCCACTAGGTGACCTCTATCCATGTTCCCAGGCTAGTCCCGAAAAACTTCAAGAGGGGTTTTAAGGGATTTGCACATTTGCATGAGCAGTTTCTTTATGTGCCTGCTGTGTACTAGTACAAAGAAGAAGAAGCAGGCACACAGTCTTACTCAAAAGGAGGTTTAATATGCCATAAAGTCCAACGTTTCGGCAGTCAAATACTGCCTTTCTCAAGGTGAAGGCTCCCCAGGACCAGCGCACCGGCAGCTAAGTACCCCACCTCTATTACCATTGATATTGAGTGCGTGTCTCATCCTCTGTCCTGCTGTGTACATCACATCACATCTCGAATCTTCCTCCTCTAAGACACGGACCGGGAATCATAGGAACCTGCTGAACAAAGACAACCAAAAAATAGCTATTTACATGCAACTGCACTCTAACACCAGCTTTAGTGTACATCTGCGTTGCCCCAAGGGCGTATAGCCAGATGGGGCTGCCCAAGAGCTGCTCCCCTCTGTACAGGCCCAGTGTGCTATGGGAAGTTGTGTAGAGAATGACGCTCAGTATCAGTGTGTACACAAAATCATCATTTATAGTTGAGAAGATAATTGAAGATAGGAACACTATGATTTATCCATAAGATCATATAGGTAATATAAATTTAATGGGGGGCAAAATAAGACCTAGCGGTCAGTCAGCCCGACTACCGCAGATGTGGTCAAAATGCACACCCCTCTTAAAATATAAACATCCCCAATATAGGGTCAAAGGTAGTAGTATAAGGGCTATTGCCCATTACCTGCCCTTGGGGGTATACTGAAGTCCAGAAAGCCAGTGATGGAGAGTGGTTCCACTGTGTGCAATCCTGATGTGTAGAAGCAACAATTAAAGAGTAGAGCAAAGGTGCACTGCTACCGGAAGAAATCCTGAAGGAACAAATATCACCGGCAAACTCCAAGAAAAAAACTGAGGATGTTTAATGCATAAACTCACAAGGAGATGAACATGACCAACGCACCAACGCGTTTCATCCCGTAAAGACCTTGATAAAGTTCTACGGGATGAAACGCATTGGTGCGTTGGTCATGTTCATCTCCTTGTGAGTTTATGCATTAAACATCCTCAGTTTTATTCTTGGAGTTTGCCCTTGATATTTGTTCCTTCAGGATTTCTTCCGGTAGCAGTGCTCCTTTGCTCTACTCTTCAACCAGTGTGCTATGGACTTTGTGGAACGTCAACCCCACCCACTGGAATGTTAATCAGCCAAGAAGACAAAGAACTTTGAATTCACAGCTGCATTGAGTCTCAACCACCCCAGTGTACATCTTTGTTGCCCCAAAGGCGGACAGCCTTTGGCGCAGCCGAAGGGCAGCCAAAGGGTGTTAGCCGTTTGCTGCCGTTTGATGATGTTAAAGCTTCTCTATTTCTATCTGAAACTCACCAGGCCTTTATCCCCTGTACCCAATTTTTCAACTCTTTCTGTCCATGAAATGTCTGTGAAGTGACTGTATAACTTCTGTTCTTTTAATGTGCCCATGTATTGTTATAACTCGGTGCCCAGGACATACTTGAAAACGAGAAGTAACTCTCTATATAGTACTTCCTGGTAAAACATTTTTATAACTAAATTAAATGTGCTGCTATAATGCATAATGGGAACCAGTAGTGGTTAAGGCGGGTAGGTGATAGTGAGATAAACCTAGCCAGCAGTATATTGAATAGCTTGAAGGAGAGACAGCTGGGAGGCTAGTTAGTAAAAGATTGCAATAACCCGGGTGGGAGAGGATGAGAATATGCATCAGAATTTTAATTGTGACAGAGGAAAGGGTGGATTTTCCCAAGGTTACAGTGGGAAAAAGTGCATGATTCCGCTAGAATATGGAAGAAGGAGAATAGGAAGTGCTGAATAAAAGGTAATTGAACAATGAAACCTGTCTTGGGTGGAATGATGAGAAACTCCTTCTTATTCATATTCAGGTTAAAGCAGCAATCCCTCCTACTTGTTGTTTTTTTATTCTTCCCCCACGCCCATGTTTTTCAGACTGGGATGCAACAGAACCATGCTATCTTCAGCTTTGGGGACTCCCTGGCTCAAGAGATACTGGTGAAGTTACCAAGAGTGACTTTCCCTCCTGGAGAAACAAAATGGCTGCCAAATATCAGGTCAATAGAAAGCCATAGCATCATTGATTGTGGTTTTCTATTAGACGGTTATTTAAATTCCTTAAAAAAAAAAAACCACAGTACTTTACGAGTAAGTATCTAGGGAACTACAGCACCCGGAGATGTAAGAAAAAGCGGGTTGGTAGGGTAGATTTCTGCTTTAATGCATCAAAATTAAAATAGCTGATTGATGTTCAGAGTTCTTGGGTGTAGAGCAGGGGGGCCAACTCCAGTCCTCAAGGGCCACAAACAGATCAGGTTTTAAGGATATCCCTGCTTCAGCACAGGTGGCTCAGTGGCTCAGCCAATGACTGGGCCACTAGATTGAGCCACCTGTGCTGAAGCAGGGATATCTTTAAAAGCTGACATGTTGGTGGCCCTTGAGGACTGGAGTTGGTCACACCACTGTAGAATATGGGTCTCGTCTGGACAGGTCGATTTAAGTGTCATCTGCATGGAGTTGATACACAAAGTCTAAGGAGGTAAAGCCGTTGCTTGTCATGGCTACTTTGTTCCTATTCCTTGGCTCACTTGCAATGACAGCCGGGGGTCATATTATAATCCTGACCATCCATATCAACTGTGGTCCAGAGGTGATACCTGGGATTTGGGGACACCCATGTTCTGGATACCTAAAAAATGAACCAACACTGTCCAAGTGCCAAGAGGGAAAGTGAGTAACGACACTGAGTGGCACTGAGTTTGAAGTAGGGGAGCCTGGTTCAATTCCCGGTGACGGCTCCTTGTGACCTTGGGCAAGTCACTTTATCTCCCTGTGCCTCAGGCAACAAAAACATAGATTGTAAGCTCCACGGGGCAGGGACCTGTGCCTGCAAAATGTCTCTGTAAAGCGCTACGTAAAACTAGCAGCGCTATACAAGAACAATCAATAATCATTATCATCATTATTATTAATACTATTTTAACGAGGTCATCCAGTGAGAATGTGCAAATGGAAAGAGGAGAGGCTGCAAGATGAACCCCCAAGGCACCAACAGATAGAGGAACGGGTAAAAAAAAGAAACTAGTAGGATAAATACTGAAGAAACGTTTGTAGACCAACAGCAGGGGAGAAAAAAAGCACAGGCTTGAAATGTCGGTGGTATATCACAGTGTATAATCATGCGTGGGTCTGTGGGAATCATTGTACATGTGTATTGCATATGCCTGTGTGTGTGTATCGCATATCGCAATGTGTATTGCATATGCCTGTGTGTGTGTATCGGTGTGTTAATGCCTGTGTACTGTGTGCATCAGTATAGGTGAATTTGTGCAGTGTTGGAATTATTAGGGGTCAGCATTTATAAATGGCGATGGGCACCTTTGACCCCTTCCCTGACAGATAGGTCAGCAATGCATTGGTCTGTAAAAGTGTTCACATGATTGCCTGTCAAATATTTGCCCTGTCTGACTTCCTTGTTTCCACCCTACACCCCCAACACCATGAGGCTCCCACCATGTCCTGCTCCTCCAGGTGTGCATGCAAGACCTTTATTAAACCTAAGAAATGTCTGCCCAGGTTTGTCCATGGTAAAATCATCCAATATATATATATAGGTTGATAAAGGTTGAAGAAGAATATATATATATATATATATATATATATATATATATATATATATATATATATATATATATATATATATTCAACCTTTTGAGTGCCAGAGGGTTTGTGCTGTGTGAGTGCCACGGCACAGTGCGTTCACGTGACCGCGGGGGCCATTTTGTCGGTACCAGAATGCCATTTCCTCACTGAGCAGCTCATTTATTTATTTATAAAATATTTTACCAGGAAGTAATACAGTGAGAGTTACCTGTCATTTTCAAGTTTGTCCTGGGCACAGAGTAAAACAAAATAATACATGGTTACAAATACAGTTACATAAATGAGGAGGGTATACATTATATACAAGACATTGTATGCACAGTTAAAGATAATATATATTATGGACGTATGAAACAGTTACAGACCAGATTAAAATGTGAGACAGCCTTAGATTTGAAAGAACTTAAACTGGTGGTGGATGTAAGAGACTCTGGTAGGTTGTTCCAGTTTTGGGGTGCACGGTAAGAGAAGGAGGAGACCGTGAATAGTCTTTTGGAGTCTGATCTCAGGTGATAGGTGCTGCATGTGGTAGGGGTGAGGAGCTTGTTCAGGTAGCTGGATAGCTTGCCCAGAAAGTATTTGAGGGTGAGACAGGAAAGGTGAACTTTGCTCCTGGACTCGAGTGATGACCAATCTAGTTCTTTGAGCATTTCGCAGTGATGTGTGTTGTAGTTGCATTGGAGAACAAAACGACAAATTGAATTGTAGAGGGTGTCAAGTTTGCCAAGGTGGGATTGAGTTGCCGAGCCATAAACTATGTCTCCATAGTCAATAATTGGCATTAGCATCTGCTGTGCAATACGCTTTCTGACCAGCAGGCTTAGGGAGGATTTGTTCCTGTAAAGTACACCTAGTTTGGCATAGGTCTTGGTTGTCAGGGTATCAATGTGCATCCCGAATGTCACGTCCTGCCCTTCATGAAAACTCAGGACGCGATCTAAGCTGCAAAGTAAAACCTCTGTTGGGCACGGTGCAGTCACCACGTCCTGGGGCACTGAAAGGGTTAAAGTAAGACATGTATCATAGATCACATTTTTTTACAGTTGCTCCCGACCCTACGCTGTCCCCAATATATACTGACTCACTGAGCCTTCCAGAAATGTGGCAGCGATAAAGGTGCAGTTCTGGGTACTTATCTTTATGTATCCATTTACCAGATTTTTCTGTGCTTTTTAATGTGATATGTTCCTTTTATTTTTATGATGTTGCAATAGGGAGATACCAGCCTCCAAAATCATAAAATCATAGACTTGTGCCTAACATTAAGATGGCCGCCATTTTCCCCATAGAAGGAAATGGGATGAAGTTTGAGGGAAAATACTTATTGTAGCATTTCTAATCATGATTGGGGGGGGAAAAGAATAGGATGTTTATTTTTTGAAGTAGCGCGGTCCAGGTAGGTCGCCCCTCCTCCTGCTGCGTCGGGGCGTCAAGTGACACCGCGACTTGACTGGGTGACACGTTTCCATGACAACGTGACACCACATGATGCCTTGTTGTCATGGAAGCGTGACATCGGGGCACTGAAAAAGGAGACGGCGAAAGGTCAGGGCGCGTGCTCCAACCCCGGCGCCATCTTTAAATCTCCGAGTCCTGTGCAGCTTTGTCAGAGCGGCAGGCACGCGACTCGGAGCAGCAGCAGCAGCAAAGGACACTGACGTAGCGGCGGCGTGCGTACCCTGTCCTGCGCCGTCGCTCCGTCAATGTCCCGCGTTGCTGCTGCTACCGCTGCTCTGAGTCCCGCACGCGCCCGCCACTCCTGCGCCATCTTTAAATGTCCTTCGACATTGATGAGGCTGCACGGGACTCGGACATTTAAATATGGCGCTGGGGTTGGAGCGCCCGGCGCCCCTTTTCGGTTGGTGCCCCGGGCAAGCGCCCGGCCAGCCCGCCCCTTAATCTGGCCCTGATGATGAGGCCATTCTCTGATGAGCTTACAAACCAATTGCCATGAGTAAGGCACAGAGAAATAGGGTGCCTTGGCCCAAGGCCCAGGGGGAGCTAGGGTGCATGCTGGGCTCTCATCCCAGTTCTTGCCGCTGAGATACTCCTCTAACTGCTGCGTTACTCAACAGGTGAGAAAGAAGGACGGCAGAATATACATCGGGATTTCCGTTTTTGGTGCTTATTTTTTCACACAATGTGTGTTTTTTTTTTATTTGTTTTTTATTGTTTTCATTAAAAAAAAATCAGTGTTATAACGGATACTCGGACACCCTTGCTACAGCCTGGATTAAACAGAGCAGCGCGTAGCAAGTAGTACATATATATATCGGATTGGACAAAAGAACAAGATCCCAGCTCTTATTGCACGTACTGCTCATGGCTGCGATCTTGTTCTTTTGTCTAATCCAATATATTTATCAGTGTTGACAATGAAATTGACACGCATTTGAATTCGTTTTTTGTTGTTGCGCTATTTTGTCGTTTCCACACTCCCCGGTGATGCCTCTGCCTCCGGCGTGTAGACGGAGCTGCCACCAGGTGAAATTTAATAGGTTTAATCTCAAAAGTGCAAGATGATTATTGCCCCAGGGCAATGGGCAAACACTGTTCGTTTTATCTTTACTCTGTTATCTTTGTTTATAACAATGGCAGTACAATGCTTTCATTCATTTCAGTGTCATGTTTATGTTTTCAATGGTCCCTTCAGTCAGAATAATACATCTATTTCTCATTTTTGGGGCCTCTAAAACTTGACTTTGCTTAGGGCCTCAGACGTTCCGAGTTTAGCCCTGCTTCTAGGCCAGTGATTCCCAACCTTTTTTGTTTGGTTTAACCCTTGAAGTATTTCGAGAAATATCTGGGAGCCCCTATCTGGCTGACACATATTAGGTTCGACAGGGGTCAGTCACAACATTTCACACCTCACGAGCCACCTCTATTTCCCACCCTCTACCCATGTATTTCTTTCCCATCCATCTCACTAACTCTCCCCCCTCCCGCCTCGCATGTATTTATCCCTTGCGTCTCACTCTTACTCTTTTCCTCACTCCCTCCCTCCCGCCCCCCTCTCTTCTCTCACTCTCGCCCCTACCTTCCGTCAATTACCCCACTCTCACTCAATCCACCCTACAAAATACATACCAAAAAAACCACCCCCCCACGGGGAGGGGGGGGGGGGAGATCAGTGGTCCGTAGGAGGAACCCCTGAGACTGCTTCCACGGAACCCTGGTTGGGAATCACTGTTCTAGGCGTATACTAACGGAGGAAAACACGCAGCAGGGGATACACGAAATCGCAGGTAATTATGTACTAATACCTAGTAAAATAACATTGCTTCCGTTTTTCCCCAAAATAGAGAATTTTCGTGTGAATTAGAATGGGGGAAAATGAGAATTAGTAATAAAATGGAAAAAACAAAACAAAGAAATTACAGTGGGGCCTCGCTATCCGACGTCCTGCTTTCCGACGCGGTATAATGCCGGACGTAATATCCGACATCGGGCCCGCTAATCCGACGTTCGCCGCCGAATAACAATGACCTGCAATCCGACGGTCCGTTATCCGATGGCGGTTTGCGGGACGGATTCCGTCGGATTAGCGACGACCCGGTATGGCCGCCCAATGGAACTGCACGTTTAAACCAAATGGAAACGCTCCCTTTGAGGCAGCTTCCTTCTCGTCTTTTTAAACAGTTTCTATTTATATGCAGATGCCCTGTCTCTTCCTATCTCTTTCCGTCCCTTTCCCAATCAGGGCTGTGGAAAAGACATCTTCAATTTAAATGTTAATACCCGACTAAACTTCAGAGTGGAGAATGAGGACGGCTGGCTGCCAGCATTTAATATCTTTTTATACCCTTTGTCTCCTATTAAAAGGCACTTTCTGTAATAAGAACGTGCCTCGCATGCGAGGCGGAAAATGGCTTATTTAATGCTGCGGCGGGAGAGCGGAAATGGAACTTTGCACTTGGTGTCAAATTCGTTAGTGGCGCGGATGGCCAAAAAAGGACAGGACAGTGGCATAGAAAGGGTTACAGCTGCCAAAGGTTTGCACAAGAAAAGCATGAAAGCTGCACATGGCATAAAGTGCAGGAGTGAGAAGAAAAACACCCCCCCTTCCCTGAAAGGAACGCAGCATGGTGGAGCGATAGATACGCTTGTTTGTGCATTTTCACTTCCTTCTGCTTAGAGAAATAGAACCTAACTCATGGGTGGGCAACTCCAGTCCTCAACGGCCACCAACAGGTCAGGTTTTCAGGATATCCCTGCTTCAGCACAGGTGGCTCAATCAGTGGCTCAGTAGCAGATTGAGCCACCTGTGCTGAAGCAGGAACTGGATGAGCCACCCACCCTGAAGCAAGAATATCCTGAAAACCTGACCTGTTGGTGGCCCTTGAAGACTGGAGTTGCCCACTCCACTAGACAAAGGTGCGGATATTTCCAAGCAATGGTGGGGGAAACCTGGGGCATGAAGTGGCATCTTCATCTTGGCATCAATGTATCAAGGTACTTAGCTGCAGATTCATCCTTTGTGCAGTTATGGGGGTAGATTCATTATGGTATGTTGCAGGGTACATGCAACCACACACACGGGTTCTCTTGATAAGGCTTCTTTATTGAGCCTTAAAAACATACAGCACACAAAACAAAATAGCTTCTCTTCAGCATACAAAAACAAAATAGCTTCTCTTCAGCAGACAAAAACAAAGTAGCTTCTCTTTAGCATAGAAAACAAGGCAGCTTCTCTTCAGCATGCAGGACACAGACAGTTCATCACACGTACTTTGAAAAACAGACCTTATAGCAGTAATTTCTTCAGTATTTCAGTCCTGTCTCCTGACCAGTTAGCCTGCATGTGTGTACAGCCTGGGGGTTTTAAAACACCTTGATTATGCAGCTGGGGCCAGACTAATTAAGCAGCCCTTCTCCACTGAAAGTTAACCTCGTCACTGCTGCACTGCAAGCCTAAACATAGGTTTGCCAGGTACATGGCTGGTGACGTTCATTCACCCTGTCACATGGTACATTAAGGGTTAGCGCACCCAATCCAGCATTAACTTCCTTTGACTTGAACGGCGGGTGACGTCGACTCTGGGGCATTGATCCGCGACTCACCGTAGTGACTCTCCCGCTGTGGGGCTAAATTCCCCTGTTATCTCCGACAGGCGCACTGGGGCGGAGGAACTCGTTTTATTTCACACGCAGGGCGCCACTCCTTATTTATTTTTTTGTTATGCACTTCGGTTTATTTTGACAGCCCAGATATATATGATATATTTCTAACGTACACTGCAGGGAGCTTTACCTTGCAATTCAATCATTGTAGATCTTTTATTTTTTTTAAGTACCATTACTTTTTTGGGACACTTTAGGGGATATTTACGACGCGCCAAATTACATGTAATTTTTTTTTTATTTCTCTTATACTTCCCTCTTTATTTCAGTAGAGGAGTTCACCTTATGTAGCCATTCTCCTAAGGGGATACTCTTTGTACGTAAGCTACACTACACCCCAGGAGAGATTTTTGGTTACAGTGTTGCTCATTTCACCACCGTGCCAATTTTGATTAAATACAAGACTTATTTAGAGTTCTTGTAGTTTACTGTGCTCTCCTGTCAGCAATAAGAGTTCAAAGGTGTTCATCAGGGGAAGGTAGATATTATTACCTCCGACCCTAGTGCAATTGATACATTTTATTGGATCAACAAGTATTTGATATGTTACAAGCTTTCAACCCTCTGGGGGTCCTTCATTGGGAAACTGGATGACAGACCCTGAGAGGTTTGAAAGCTTGTAACATTTCAAATACTTGTTGATCCAATAAAAGGTATCACACCCCCTCCTCCCTCTCTTTCCTTTGTTACTACATTATCAAGAATCCGATTAGATAAAGACTGTAAAATAAAAAAACTTCCAAAGTATTTGAAAGATATATTTAAAAAGTGCTTATATTTGTCTGATTTTTTTAAAAGGGCATCAGTCCGCGACGTGTAACCTATTAAACATGCTATTGCGTTCACTTTGGTCCTGGAGGGACAGCGCCATAATATGACGTGACTGATTGGGATGAAAAGGGAAAACAATTTGTGTGGCAGTACCCTCTGGCAGCAAAGGGTTAATATGTGCCCTGCACCTCTGCTGCACCAATGTGTGTCCACCCCCCCACGCAGGCGGGATCCGTCTGCCCAATGAGTTGCTGGAGGCATGTGTTGACTTTTCTCTCCCGCCTGTCTGCTCTGCGGGGTTCCTGTTGCTTTCTGCTCTCCACCTGGAAGATGCTGAGCCCTGCAAGGCACAGGGCAGGGAATGGGACGATGTGTCCAGGTGACGCGCACAAAGCATAACTGTCTGTGACAGTGAGCCCGAGGGGGGGGAGCTTTACGCTCATTCTGGAAGACAGACAAAGTCAGCAAAAAGCTAACACGTGATTAGCGGCTGCTTGTGATATTATAAATATTATTATTTTATTATTATTGTTAGAATTATTATATTATTTTTTCTTTTTTTTAAATAAAGTGTCATTTGGGGACACAGCACTGTATAGAAGATACATACAACAAAATGTAGCTTCTTGAGTACCATGGGCACTCGCAATGCATTGCAGAGCACTCAAGGGGTAAAAAACGTAGTCCCACCTACATGAGAAAGTAAAGGGGTTGTCGCTGCACTCTCCAGTGTAATTCTTCAGGGGTTATTCATCGAGCTTCGTTACGGGTTAATGCCCTCCCCACCCCCCCATTCAAGATTGATTATTTGGGGAATCATTGTATCTGGTGGATCCCCCTGGAGCTGAACCGCAAGACCAACCGGCGGCTGAGATCTTTCATGTCAGCCCTTCTGGACAAGTTTTGAGGTCAGCCTCGGAGCGGGCACCAAAAGAAAGCTACGATGTCATATATAAAAAAGAAAAAACACACACAAGTGCGCGCCGGGGGTAAGTATAAAAGTTATTTACCCCAAAGGAAAAGACATAGTAAGTTGGCACTTACATATAAATGAAAATCACTGGTTACCGGCAGCCATGTATTTGCGAAATCAAGTTAGGTGTCAACAAACACGTTTGGGATAAGGGCGCTCTAGAGTCCCAAGGTGTATCCGGACACACAAGATGAACGCAAAAACCATGTGACCTCGACGCATTTCGCATTGATTGTACTTCCTCAGGGAGTCACACTGTCATGCCCAAAACTTCAATATATACTCAACTTTATTCATCAATTAACAAACACACCATATACCATTGTTAACCTGATAGTGGCCAAAGAATTAGGCGGGACTCTAGCGCGTCCTTATCTCACACGTTTGTTGATGCTGGTACGCAGTGATTTTAACTTGTACAGTATGTTGGGGATTATTATTTCTTTTCTTTGGAGATAAATGACTTTTATACACTCCCCGGTGGGCACTTGTGTGTTTTTTATATTTTAGCTTACTCCTTCAAGGGTTTTTACATGAACAGGCTACCCGGTTACATGAGAGCAGCAAGAGGGAGGGATTTTACTACGAATTTGTTTCCCTGCACACATTCACCTGCATATGTGTATATATATATACTGTACATGCTGATCATGGACATCAGCCAGCCAGATACTGTTTAACACAAATAATAATTCACTACAGAAAGATAAGGGGTGATATTGGCCTTCATTTGCATTGGATGATATTTCACGTAGTTGCCACATTGTTTGTGCAAATTATTATGCTTTGATGCATTGTTTCACTTTCTATGGATGTTGTTCCATTAACCATATGTATTTTGTGCATTGCAGCATGTCAGGCACCTCAGGTCCCTTGCAGTCAAGATCCACCTGTGGCAATGTTTGCTGAGAGTGAGACACACAGCATTTATTCTGCCTTCAATTTATCACTAGTTTCTCCATGTGACAGTGTCTGCATTATGTGTTTATGTTGGTATTTAAGGTGTCGCTTCCTGAAAGGATACATAGTCATCAATGCATTATCATTTCTTACACTACGCATTATGCGTTCTATGGCTGAGTGCTTTCAGCATTTATATACTGACTTTTTTTGTTTGTGCAAATTATTATGCTTTGATGCACTGTTTCACTTTCTATGTATGCTGTTGCATTAACCATATGTATTTGGTGCATTACAGTGTGTCAGATACCTCAGGTCCCTTTTAGTCAAGAGCCACCTGTGGCAATGTTTGCTGAGAGTGTAACACAGCATTTATTCTAATTTATTACCAGTTTCTCTATTTGACATTGTCTGCATTATGTATTTTTGTTGGTTTTTAGGGTGTCGCTTCCTGACAGGACGCATAGAGTCATCATTGCATTATCATTTCTTACACTATGCATTAGGCGTTATATGGCTGAGTGCTTTCAGCATTTATATACTGACCTAGATTCCAGTCAGCCACGTCATCCACACGTGTGTATATATATTTTATTCCCTCACATTTTTTTTGCACATTTACGGTGAGCACATCAGGTGTTTCACATGTTTCGCTTCATTTGCAGTTACAATGTGTATTTTGCACGTCCCTGAAATAGTTAATCTATCCAGGTATCAGCTCCAGATCAGTTTAGCCCATGCGCACTCTCTCCGGTTATCCAAGATATCGCTGGGTCTGGCAGACTTATGTAGTCTCTCAGCAGTAACATTATGCAATTCCTGAGCCTTTTGCACATGCCCAAACACATATCAGGTAAACAAATATAGAGTTAATATATTCAAAATGGCCGCTCTATACCTGCTGATACTGTGGATGCATGTCACATAGGCAGGTGAGGCTTATTAACTGTGATTGGTTTTGTTGAATTGCACTGGGGTTTGGGGTATATTACTGTATGCTCATTTGCATGTCTTAGACAGGTCTGCAACCCCGCCTTTCACCATTATTACCCAGCACACAGCACTTCCACTGCAGCAAGGGATTCTGGGAAATAACATGCAAATGACCACACAGTGCCACCTTTTGCTTTTTTAACATAGTTCCCTATAGGCTTAAGCTTGCTGCATGGTCACATCTTTGAGCACAGCCAGGTTTTGCTGTGGAGGGATTTTGTCACTTTTTTTACCCACATAACTTAACTAAATATGGTAAAACCCATCCCCGTTGCTTCATTTTTGCATAGCCAACTCTACATTGAAGAGACCCATTAAGGTCGAAACGGCTGTATGTGGTGGGTTTTCTGGGTATGCACCTTAACCTTGGCTGTGCTCAAAGCTGTGACCATGCAGCAAGCTCAAGCCTATTGGGAACCATGCTAAAAATGGTTTTGAAGCAAAAGGTAGCACTGTGTGCTCATTTGCATGTCATTTCCCAGAATACCTTGCTGCAGTGGAAATGCTGTGTGCTCGGTGATAATGGTGAAAGGCGGGGTTGCAGACCTGTCTAAGACATGCAAATGAGCCTACAGTAATAATCCATTTGCTATATGCTTTGCTGTGGAGGGTTTTTGTCACTTTTTTTACCCACCATAACTTAACTAAATATATATATATAAATAGTTAGTTAGTAACTGATTCAGCACAGGCTAAGGCCTGGGACATAGAGGAGCAAACAGCGCTGAGCCGCGCTCCTGCTCTGCCTCGCCTGCTCCAAAATGGGGCTTTTCCCTATCCTTGCATGCGAGGCAGTGAGCGCGCTCTGGGGGCGGGGTGGGGGCGGGGCGGAGGCGTGTCAGGAGGCGGGGCGGGAGGCGGGGCTAGTACCCCGCTCCTATTGGATGGGAGCGGTCACATGACCCCTCCTCCGCTTCCCCGAGCGGCAAATTTCAAAACTGCCTGTCTCGGGAAAGTTTCTCAGCCTCCGCATGCATCAGCGCGCATGCGGAGGGAGAAACTATAGCCGCGCTGATGACAGATGCAGGGGCTTTGTGCATCTGCTCAGCGCGGCTCAGCCCGCCTCAGCGAGCTTAAAACCACTATGTCCCAGGCCTAAGACAAATACTTCAGGTACTGTAAATAGATAGTTGAAACTAAATTGTATCCAGGGTGAGCGTTAAGAGAAAGGGGACTAGTGTAGACATTGGTGCCATTGTGATGTTAAAAGAAGTCTACAATGTCAAACAAAAATGACAAACTGACATGAGCAAACGTCGGGCAATGTTTGATGCTGATGGGAAATCGCCAACGGAATGAGGATCCACTGAGCATGTATCTGCAAGAAGTGCAGGAAAGGCAACAACAGTAGCATGGTTTGGGGCAGTGTCAAACGTTTTCGAGTAACTGGCAATTGGGTTGATATGCAGCTTCGACTGAGCCACTGATTGAGTCACCTGTGCTGAAGCTGGGATAGCCTTAAAACCTGACCTGTTCAGGCGTCTTGAGGACTGGAGTTGAGAAACACTGGAGTAATCCAAGCACGATAAGAACTTATCATAATGATATAAGGTTTAAATGCGAGGTATGTATTGTTCCTAGCATGACGGTGTCCGCTGCATTAAATGTATCTTCATCAGGACAGATTCCGCCTGGAGCGAGTACGAAGAGTATGAATACATTATAACAGATTGTCACTAACAGACACATTAGTCACGCAGCCGCTTTCCCCAAGATTGCAAGCTCTCCGAGGCAGAGATTCACTGCACCTCTCCTGTTCCATTTTATACAGTACTATATAGCGAACAAATGATTTCTGAAACGAGACCGGAGGGAATATTCCAGCAACAGAAACCACTGAGCAGTGAGTTTGCATTACTGCTGCCTGGAAGTACTGCGAGGAAAAGCAAGAGAATTATTCTTACCTACCCGTGATTAAAGGGCACCCATCGCTTCCACTGCACTCCCGTGTGATGCAGTGCAGCTGTCAAGCTCTTTACAGACTCTTATGTATGGTGTCTGAGGACAAAACCTCCACATTATGTCCTCGATTGCCCTGTTCTTGTGTCTTAACGCGCGCAGGCGGCTACGGTGTGTATTGTCTGGGAGGAGAATAGGCTACGTCTGTTTCCAAATGTCAGGAACATGCTGTTTCTAATCTAAGCAGCACTTTAGGGGGCCAGGTACAGATGCAGAGAAGGGGCAGGAATGCAAAAAAAAAAAAATTGCTTGAAATGTTGCTGGTGTTTTATCAACACAATTTACTAAACATTTTGCAGTTTGCAGAAGAATATTTGTTCTGCTCCACTCTGTACTAATCCTAATTGCATGCTAATGAGATCCGGAGAATCTTCCCAATGCTTCAGTTAAGAGCAAATTGTAGTAAATATAGATACGTTTTCTGCTTGGTGACATAGGAGTTTGGATACGTTTTGCTATTTACAAAGTGGGTTTATGCCAAGGGTGGGCAACGCCAGTCTTCAAGGGCCACCAACAGGTCAGGTTTTCAGGATATCCCTGCTTCAGCACAGGTGGCTCAATGAGTGGCTCAGTCAATGACTGTTGGCCACGCCTGACTTCTAGGTTGTTTTAGCGTCCCACGCAGTGTCAGATTTCCAATTAGGCCCGGGCCTAAGGCGACAAAATTTTGGGGCGGCAAAAATGTCCGCCCCATTTGCATTTGCAGCACGCATGCGCACGAGTGGTCGGCAAGTGCCGATCACGTATGAGCGTTCGGTAAGTGCTCATCACGCATGCGCAGTCAGCTCTTACTGTTCGCACATATACGCAGTTGGCGCTTGCGGCTGCGCATGCGTGACCTTCGTCCCGGTTTTTGTAGGGATATATATGGTCACCCTATGCATTGATTGTGTGATTGTGCATGTATGATGCATGGGTGTGTGTGTGATGTATGGAAGTATGTGCGAAGCATGCATTGTGTGTGTGTGTGTGAATGATGCATGGAATTATGTTTGTGTGATGCGTGTGTGTGTGTGTGTATGATGCGTGCGCGTGTGTGTGTATGATGCATGGATATGTGTGTGTGTGTGTGTCAGTATGATGCGTGTGTGTGTGTGTATCATGCATGCATGGATGTGTCTGTGTGTGTGTGTGTATGTTTGTGTGAAGCATGCATCGATGTGTGTGTATGATGCTTGTGTGTGTGTTAGTATGATGCTTGGAGGTATGTTTGTGTGATGCATGCATGGATGTGTGTATGATGTGTGTGTTTGTGTATGATGCATGGATGTGTGTGTGTGTGTGTGTGTGTGTGTGTCAGTATGATGCGTGTGTGTGTGTATGATGCATGGATGTGTGTGTGTGTGTGTATATATGTGTGTGTGTGTATATATATATATATATGTGTGTGTGTGTATGTATATGTATATATGGTTGACAAATCACCAAAAAATCTACTCGCCACACAAAAAAATCTACTCGCCACCTAGTACCAAACGTGTGCTGCTTGGGCCAATATTTACTCGCCCGGGGGTTAGATCCACTCGCCCGGGGCGAGCAAATGTATAGGTTTGTCGAACACTGTATATATATATATATATATATATATATATATATATATATATATATATATATAGTGTGTGTACATACATCCTATATACAGTACACACACACACACTCCATGCATCATACATAGACACACATCAACACTATTGGGGTTGTCCACAGCACTCAGGTGTTGAAAAGAAGACATTTTATTTGAGCCCTTAAAATAGAAAAATTAAAACAGCCGTGCAACATCTAAGGCTGCCATGGCCCCTTGACAAAACACAGACACCAGGTTCATGTGTCTGTGTACTGTGCGTGTCTGTGTATGGTGCATGTATCATGTATCGTGTGTGTATGGTGCGTGTGTCTGTGTATGTGTTTAGTGTGTGTATGGTGCATGCGTCTGTATGGTGCATGCATCATGTCTGTGTATGGTGCATGTATCATGTATCGTGTGTGCATGTGCGTGCGTCTGTCTTCAGTGTGTGGGCCGCCTGATTCCTGGGCCGGTTGGTTGGGCTTACCCCCTGGGCCAAAATTTGCTACCCAGCCCGATATCGACTACTTGTTGGTCCAGTAAAAGGTATCATCCCCTCCACTCCCTCTGCCTCCTTTGTTACTACACGGAATATACAGACATCCTAATCGTGTGGGTCTTGTGCTGAAACAGAGAAGGGAATTAAGGATGTGTTAACCCTGTCACTGTGCAGTGTGCTGTTGGCCCTTCTGGCAGTGAAAGGGCTGAGCCCGAGCTGCCAGCCTCCTGCAGACTCTACATGTGTATATAGAGACGCTGCTGCGAATCTGTCTTGTCAGACCCGCGGGCTGCAGCGAGCTGTGCAATGCATGCAGCTACTCATTCATTTCTAATGCGCTCGCAGAACCTTGCAAATGCCGTCTTCGCACACTGATTAACTCCTTCAGTGCCGGAGGCGCCAGCAACACAAGGCATTGCAGTCTATTGTGGCACTGAAGATGTTGATCTCAGCACCAGTGCCATTTAAAGCAATAAGGCTCTTAAACTGCGGCCAAACGCGGCCCCCGCAAAGGGCCCTTGGATGGTCTTCTAATTTCATTGCAGTTGCCTGGGCAGCTAAGTGCAACTTTGTTCACAATAAAACTCACTTGTAAGCTAATGTACATATACTGTATATGGTACAGCTGTTAAAAATGATTATACTGCAACATTTTGCAAGCATTCAAAGTATTTGAAAGCAGCAGTCCAAGCTGCCGGTTTTTTTTTAAACATTTTATTTTGTTCCCCCTTTAATATGTGCATCAATACAATCCACAGAAAAAGTAATTAGCTAAGTTGCAGATCGATCCATTCTCCTGTGATCGATTCGACTCGGGGGTTCACTAAATGACTGCAGAGGGGTATTCTGCAGTCAGTGTGACTTTGTAAATGGTTGTTATAGAAACAAAAAGGCTTGTTACATTATAATACATAAAAAATGTCATTCAGAGTTGTTTTAAAAAAAAATGTTAGAAGTATTTTCTCAGAGTACAGGACTGATTTATTTAAAAAAAGAAACACATGTAGGATATTGCTTGATCTGTAGCTTTAATGTCTCCTAAATTATTTTACTATTCTCTTCTGGCCCTTCTAATCCTAATTTAAAGCATTCTCCGTGCTGATTTAACCCCTTACAGTGTGCACTCTTCCTGTGCCCTGGATTGTAAACTCTTCAGACACAGATTACCTTCTCACTATACTTTCATGTCACTGTTTTATCTTAATGGTTGTGTATGTTTTGCAATGAGTTGTAATAATCTCCTCTGGCAAAAAAAAGGGTTGAAGAATTAAAATCATTGGAGTATTTATTTCTCAGTTCTGTCGGTTTCCAGATTGCATGGTGGGGTTTTATTTCTCTCTCTCTCTCGCCATGTGACCGACGGTAACCACCATGCAATGTTTAAGCAGATTGCTGGAGTCTGTAGACTCGGGGTCTGTGTATAAGACAACTATAATGTTGCTTTAGTGTGCTTTAGGCTGCGGTCCCAGTGCGTTCTACGTGTGCACAAGCACCGACCCCCAGTCTATCCGGGCCCAGTACATGCGTCGGCGTATTTAGCAGCCGCGCTGTACTGCAATTTTCTCACATACAATTTCTTTGTATGTGGAACTTGCAACGGAGGCGTGGCCACGCCCCCGCGTGAGGTCATGGCCAAGCCCCTGCAAACCCCCCCCCTCCACCCCCACGCCCCCTCCCGTTGCAAACTCACCTTCTCTCTCAGGACCGCAATTTGCAGTGAAGAGCAGTGCACGCGCCGCGCCCCCCCCCCCCCCCCCGCCGCGCGCGCACTACAGAATGCACTGGGACCGCAGCCTAAGGGTCTATGATGGGGGCGAGCAGCTCCTGACCTTAAGGGCCACCAGCAGGTCAGGTATGCAGGAGATCCCTGCATCAGACAGAGCTACGTACCTGACTCCTCCACCCCTGAAGAAGTGTGGGTAACCACGCAAAATGTACGTAGGGTTTTAGTGCGCCCCGACGGTCGCGTCGACGTGGGAGGCGGCTACCTCTGAGAAGCACTCAAGATCGGGTTGTATGGCAGTGTTTTTTTACACATATACGCTCCATAATGCATCAATAAGATTGGCTAATACTATTCTATCTACTTACTACTAAGCTGTATGGCTACATGTTCCACTCTACATATATTATATATGATGCGCCACATATTTGAGATCATTTGGACATAAAAGCTCTATACACAGCATCAGCCAGCATTGACTATTACGGGCTTAGTACATGCTGCATGCGGCTACTTTAAGGGATTCATCAAAGCCCTCCGATGAAGGCTGATATATAGGGGGACTATCACACTGTATCATACACCGCTGCTGACATAATCTAATGTTCAACTGTTTCGTGGGCGCTCCTATATGGCATGTTTCTCTATATATTAATCATGGCATTTTTTTCTCAATACATGACATGAGTGAGAGGTCTATGAGTTCTTGTTGCCACAATATAGTACTGCATTAACATTATAATTGACAATAACATGTGTTAGTAGTAAGAGCCGAGCTAATGCTGACATCTGCTCCAATCCAGGAGTCTCTGGGGCTCCGAATGAGGGAGTGATAACTCAATCTCCCCCAAGCTAGGAGATTTTGTTGTGAGCATAGTGATATGTATACATACAGTTAGGTCTGGAAATAATTGGACAATGATACAAGTTTTTGTTATTTCGGCTGTTTACCAAAATAAATTCAAGTTACAGTTTAATAATGAATATGGGCTTAAAGTGCAGTCTATAAGCTTTAATTTGAGGGTATTCACATCCAAATTGGAGGAAGGGTTTAGGAATTACATCTCTTTAATATGTATCCACCTCTTTTTCAAGGGACCAAAAGTAATTGGACAATTGATCAAAAGCTGTTTCATGGACAGATGTGGGCTATTCCTTCATTATTTCATCATCAATTAAGCAGGTAAAAGGTCTGGAGTTGATTCCAGGTGTGGCATTCACATTTGAACCCACAGCATGCGGTCAAAGGAGCTCTCAATGCAAGTGAAACAGGGCATCCTTAGGCTGCAAAAAAAAAAAAAATCCATCAGAGAGATAGCAGGAACATTAGGAGTGACCAAATCAACAGTTTGGTACATTCTGAGAAAAAAAGAACGCACTGGTGAGCTTTGCAACACAAAAAGGTCTGGACGTCCATAGAAGACAACAATGGTGGATGATCGTAGGATCCTTTCCATGGTAAAGAAAATCCCCTTCACAATATCCAGCCAAGTGAAGAACACTCTCCAGGAGGTAGGCATATCATTATCCAAGTCTACCATAAAGAGAAGACTTCACGAGAGCAAATACAGAGGGTTCACCACAAGGTGCAAACCATTCATAAGCCTCAAGAATAGAAAGGCCAGATTAGACTTTGCCAAACAATATCTAAAAAAGCCAGCCCAGTTCTGGAACAGCATTCTTTGGACAGATGAAACTAAGATCAACCTGTACCAGAATGATGGGAAGAAAAAAGTATGGAGAAGGCTTGGAACGGCTCATGATCCGAAGCATACCACTTCATCTGTAAAACACGGTGGAGGCAGTGTGATGGCATGGGCATGCATGGCTTACAATGGCACTGGGTCACTAGTGTTTATTGATGATGTGACAGAAGACAGAAGTAGCCGGATGAATTCTGAAGTGTATAGGGATATATTGTCCGCTCAGATTCAGCCAAATTCGGCGAAGTTGATTGGACGGCGCTTCACTTTACAGATGGACAATGACCCAAAACATACTACAAAAGCAACCCAGGAGTTTTTTAAGGCAAAGAAGTGGAATATTCTGCAATGGCTGAGTCAATCACCTGATCTCAACCTGATAGAGCATGCATTTCACTTGCTGAAGACAAAACTTAAGGCAGAAAGACCCACGAACAAACAACAACTGAAGACAGCTGCAGTAAAGGCCTGCCAAAGCATCACAAAGGAGGAAAACCAGCGTTTGGTGATGTCCATGCGTTCCAGACTTCAAGCAGTCATTGCCTGCAAAGGATTATCGACAAAGTATTAAAAATGAACATTTTATTTATGATTGTGTTAATTTGTCCAATTACATTTGAGCCCCTGAAATAAGGGGACTGTGTATGAAAATGGTTGCAATTCCTAAACGTTTCATACGATATTTTTGTTCAACCCCTTGAATTAAAGCTGAAAGTCTGCACTTCTATTGCATCTCGGTTGTTTAATTTCAAATCCATTGTGGTGGCGTACAAAGCCAAAATTATGAAAATTGTATCAGTGTCCAATTATTTTCGAACCTAACTGTATATGTGACCTACTTTGGCTAACACAGTCCACATACTGTGGCCACTTAGAGGTTATTACTATAGCTATATAGGTATCACTTAATACGTTGTCAGATACACAATGGAGATAGTATATTTCTGGACATATCCATTCACAATTGGAAGTGGATGTTCATATCTTCATTAAAATATATTACTTGTTCATGGAATATTTGAGCTACCTCTCTATGGGGATTTTTAATCCACTGTAAATATTTTCACTTACGTCGTCGTTCATGTTTAAATAACAGTTGTATTTCATAATTAGTGGGAGGCTAATAAACACCATATATTATGCATGGTGTTTATCAAACTTAATGGTTATTTCCTCCTTTAAGAATAAGAGTATCTACATTCTTATGACTACTATGTCATCTTCAATTACTTTCATATATACCTCGAGTGCAAGATGGGGGATCTAGTGTGATTGTCTTATCTCACACACTGTGTTGTTTCTATATTTAATATATCCCTTTGTACCGGGCTATCTGGTAACTTACCTCAACATAGCGGTTAGGCTGAGCGGACGGTCAAAGACAGTAGAGTTATCCCTGCATCAGCACAGAGGGCTCAATCAGTGCCTCAGTTAGTGACTGTTGGCCACCCCTGGCTTAGTGGTTGTGTTAGCGTCCCATGTACATACTTTGGTAAAAAGCATAAGCATTGCGCTTGTATCGAATTTACATTTGAACGAATACACGCAATCATACCTTTAATTTAACGGGAAAAATCTATCAGAGACTCTCACTGCCGCCACCAGTCTAAATTGTTTCAAAACTAAAGCTATCTCACATTGTAATCTGGTCTGTCACTGTAATACACGCCTATAACATATTGTGATATGATCACTGTCCCTGTACAGGCTGGAGTGTTGCAGATAGTATGCTTTCCAGCCAACAGGGAGTAAATTCCCCCTAGAGAAGCTAGTTCAGCTGCAGCTAATCAGGCTGGACTCCTGAATCAACTGAAGTTTTAAAAGTCAGGAAGTGACTACACACAGGAAGACTGCTTTTCCTCAGAGAAGGGGGGGAGAGAGACAAAGGTCTCCCCCAGCAAGGTGAAGCTGGAGGATACAGTCCCCTAGGCTCACTGGACGGTGGTTGCGGAGCCTGCTGGGACTGCCTGGGTTTGAATCCCAGGAAGAAGAGTGAAGGATGAGAGACCGCACTGAGGCAGGGATGTCGTATCCATAACCTTGTAACTACAGAGGAGGGATTCTCTGAACTCTCGCAGGGTCCAGAGGGAATTACCTGGAACCCTAACAATTACAGATAAGAGACTTTCTTATTGAACGTTGCATATGATAGGGCATGTTTTGGGGCTGGCAACCAGCTTAGCTGGCGGCTCGGTGAGAAATGGCCAGAGTCGTATAGTTGGTCTCCTAAGAGGAGTAGGCGTTTATTTTATGATATCTTTTGACTTAAAGGGCCAGTAGGCGGTTATTTTATAAATCAACCCTGTAAATAAACCCTGTGTAGAGAAATATAATGTTTCCGGCCTTATTCTGGGACGAAAAGATAATATATTGTGATGCCCACATCACATTGCAGTATCTTTAACTGTGCATGCAATGTCTAGTATATAATGTATAATCCTGGTCACTTAATGTAACCATGTATTATTTGTCATCATAACTCTATGCCCAGGACATACTTGAAAACGAGAGGTAAATTTCAATGTATTACTTCCTGGTAAAACATTTTATAAATAAAATAAATACATTGTTGCCAGTAATGTATGGGGCTAATCTAATGCATCAGAGAATAATGAACCACTACTACCATATCCAAGGTTGTGGCCAAAAAAATATAGGATATCCCTGCTTCAGCACAGGTGGCTCAATCAAAGACTGAGCCACTGATTGAGCCACCTATGCTGAAACACAGTCTTTAAGGAGTGGTATTGCCCACCCCTGGTTTTTGGATCCTATTTGCCAAAGTCTTCCGACTGCAGAACCAGGTAACTCCGAATAACGATAAAAAGAATGACCTACACCGACGCAGAATTTCAAGCACCCAGTTGTAATAAAACGCAGCGGATAACTCCTTTAACACATTAACACAAGATGAATATGAACCAGGTTTGATCCATAGTTGCCTTGACACACAAGGTTCTATTTCTCAAAGTGTTGCGACTGCACAATTGGTGCACAACTAAAAAAAACAACACCACATTGATAAAACAAATCAGTGAAATCAAAAAGAGGTTTCCCTTCGGTTAATCTGGTGCTGTTTTTTTGGCATTGGTTTTTGCCCCAGATTTGCAGCTAGGTGGATCATCATAATTATTTTTTTTAAGTAAATACACACCTCCACTTAAGGGGACATCAGAATACATTGCAGTCCGTTTGAGAACAACTATAATTAAATACAATTATTTTGTTACACAAGAGACAAACAGAAAAAGCCACAGTTCTAATAATACATGGCTGCATGAAATAAACAAAGGCTATATATTGTTTGCCGATATTTCACGGGCAGTCAGAGATATGATTATGGGCATATGTAACATTTATAGACAGGATTAAAATTGTGTTAGAAGAGGTAGGCTAAGCCTGCAATGTGTTCGAAGAGGCCCTGCCACAAAGAGCTTACAGTCTATAAGCAGGGTAAGCTGAAACATTGGGCACAGGGGAATGAGAGGGCTGGTGAGTTTCAGACTGCAATAGAGCAGCTGCAACATTAACAAACGGCGACACCCTTTGGCTGCCGCTTTTGGGGCGACTCGGGATTCTTGCGTAGAAATGACAAAGCAGCATAGCAGCGCACAGTATCTCAGGTCAGGCATGCTGGAGGGAGGATGGGGGGGGGGGGATAATCATGGACTGCAGGTGGTATTTGAAGTGGCTCTTGTCCTCATGCTGTTAACCCCTTCCACGCTGGCTTAGTGGACAGGGGCAGGGAAGGCATATTGGGGAGCCTCCGTTAGGGAGGTGCCTTTGGGGCGACAGGTGTTATGGCCCCGAGATCCTTTTGTAGAACTACATAGCCCACATCACTTCGATTCTGAAAATGTTCGGCTTGGCGCTGCATGAAATAGAAGAAGTGCCACGTCACACGAGTTTCATACATGTGACATGTACCACTAGCCAGAAAGCGAAAAGGAATAATGGTCACACATAACATTCGCTACTAAAATCACACGGTGACACATGCAGAGTAAGACAGGGGCAAACATTGCGGACACATTGTTGCTAGGAGGCGCAGAATTAGTTCTTAGTCTTTTATCTGTCACTTTCACTGTGTGACTTTGTCACTTGGACATTATAGTGCTTGATGACAGGGACTGTTGAGAGGTGAACTAACAAAGTCTCCTAATATTACGTTGAACAAGAGCTTTGACGGGAACTCTGATTCACTGGAGGCTTTCTCTGGGCTCTGGCTGCGTCTCTTGCTTCTAACACATTTGCCTTGTCTTTTATTGCAGATCTACGCAGGATGACCGCTGGTTTCATGGGCATGGCGGTGGCCATCATTCTCTTCGGATGGGTTATCGGAGTGCTGGGGTGCTGCTGGGACAGGGGACTCATGCAGTATGTTGCGGGGCTTCTCTTCCTCATGGGAGGTAAGGCAGCTTGATATCCCTAAATTGAGTGTGTGGGCAGATGAGTTGCAGATCATTAAACCACAAGCTTAGCTTTCTCAAAGATTGTATCAGTGCTTCACGCTGAGCCTTCATCATCATAATAATAATAATAATAATATTTCTTGTATAACACTTATAGTGTATGCAGCGCTGTATGTAGAATTTAGCAGGCACAGTAAGTCCCTGCACCAAAGAGCTTACACTCTAATTTTGAGTACCTGCAGCACAGTGAGATAAAGGGACTTACTGTTGCCCAAGGTCACCAGGAGAGCAAAAGCTCTGGGCACACTATCACATCTATGAATACCTTTCTTCTTGGTCCATTAATCACAACCTATAATTAATCTACACTGTTCAGGCCCAATGCAGCTACAGTTCAAGCTTTGGCTGTGATGCACCGGTAGAGCCGATAACTACTGTTCTAGCATCTTTGCTGTTGCTTGCACATTTATCAATGCTTTCCTCCTATATCTTGATGAACACACCACTGACTAAACCTGGAACTATAGAAACAAATCAGAAGACAGCACAGATATGATAAGGAGGCTGTTGTAGGTACCAATTTATTTCCAGCCTGTCATCACTCCCTTTCATTCTACCATGTTCAAATGTGAGCTGAGACCACCAAGGTTTAATTACTAGTAATGTTGCTCTGGGGAAGCAGTAGTATTCAGATCTTAAGGGTCTTGCCAACACCACTATCAAAAGACAGGGGTGCCCAATGCTACATCCGATTGACAAAACAAATATGGTAATAAGTATAAATTTTAAATACTTCAATAATAATAATAATAATTACTTGGTTATTTAGTTAAACCCTTTTGGCCAAAGCGTCGTAAGCCTGCATACCAAACGTCAAGGTATAGCCAAAAATGCAGGCCCTACACTATCACACAGGATGTCTCAACATCTAATGAAAGCATAGGCTATCAAACACTAGTAAGTGTTGTATTTGTGATACTTATTGTAAATTACCCCTTTCAGTACAAATAATCCTTCAATCCATTGTTTCCATTGGGTTAAGATCACAACCCATTATCAATGGGAATTAACTAGAGATAGGCAAAGAATTTTGGCGGATTTGGACCCGCGGCAGATCGGTCGGTTCCTTTGGTACACAGATTTCAGTGGATCAATCTCAAAAAGGGCGATTCACGTTTTGCAGAATTTTTATTAATACGAATACGTGGATTCTGCAACCCGGGGACGGATTTGTAGAATCCAATCCGTGGATGCAGTGATCCGTGGATGCAGATTCTTAAGACTCCGCCAGCAGATTGCTGAATCCGCGGTTTGGATTCTACAAATCCGTCCCATGGTTGTATGCAATGGCAGTTTTTGATGAATCCGCGCGGATTAAAACCGACCAAATCCGTTTCTGGATTTTACACCGCAAAACAGATTTTTTTGGGGGGGGGGGGGGGGAATGCAAGAAAATCCAGGAAACGGATTTCGGTCAATTCGATCATATCTAGAATTAACGCCGAAATAGGTGTGACACCTTAGTTCAAGTTTCACTTCTACTTTCCTGTGGCTATTGGTAAATCCCTCCATCTCATGTGCCTGAGGTACCAAAATTAGATTGCATGCTGTTTGGAACAATTTGTATTAATTCTGCCATGTGCAACACTGTTAATAATTTGAAAGTCTAACAAACTTTAGGGGTTCTGCCATCATGTTCTGTGCATTAAAAGGCTCTTCTCTTTCCCCTGCAGGTACTTTCTGTATCATTTCACTGTGCACCTGTGTAGCAGGCATCAACTTTGAGCTGTCCCGCTACCCTCGCTACCTGTACGGGCTGCCTGATGACATCAGCCATGGCTACGGGTGGTCCATGTTCTGTGCCTGGGGGGGCCTGGGCCTGACTTTAATCTCCGGCTTCTTCTGCACGTTGGCCCCCTCCGTGCAGCCAGTCCTGAGGACCAACTGCCCCAAATCCAGGCCCGAGAACGGGACAGTGTGCTAATAACGTACTCAAAGAGCCCATCAAAAGAGAGATGAACCACTTTATCCAGGAACTGATCCTGGGGCTATGAAAATCTCCCCCTCACCCACCTCATTCATTCCAACGTGGCTACATAGGGATGCCACATAGGGAGTGATGTTGGTACTTGACACTCTATGGTAGCTAAAACATAGAAGTGATATCTTTATACTGGGAGAGGAATTGCCATATCATGGGCTGTATATAACCTACTGGTCAATGTTTTTGTTTTCTCTGCTGGGAGACGATAGCCTCATATCACCGGTGTCCACATTAACTCAAACAACAAAAAACAAACTGTTTCCATGAACTCCTATCATATCCA
The DNA here is from genome assembly GCF_040206685.1 of Ascaphus truei. Taxonomy (NCBI): domain Eukaryota; kingdom Metazoa; phylum Chordata; class Amphibia; order Anura; family Ascaphidae; genus Ascaphus; species Ascaphus truei. The sequence goes on from NC_134487.1 coordinate 291,206,176, forward strand.
TCCTTTCAGCCAGAACAATTACTTTCATGTCCATACTTCTCCCCCCGTCCACACAAAAAGGGACGGACAGGTCTTTTTTTCTGACCTTGAAAAGTGTGGCTTGTTGCATCAGTCCCTAGAAGATGCCCAATATTAAGATACCGGTTAGCTAAATCAGCACACAAGGTTCCTGTGCACCCCACACCCAAGAAAAAGCAAGAAGGATTAGGGTATCACGGGGGACCGCAAAATTTGTTTCCTTATAAGTCAGTTTTCCACAATGTTTTTTCTCTCTTTCCACCTCCCCCCCCCATGGAAGAGTTACTTTTATCCCTGAAATTCTCCTCCCTATTAAGTGGAGGCGTGAAAAACACTGGGGAAAGATCGTCATTAACAAGGATAACAATGAAATCTATGAATAAACAGGAGAGCAGGGATAAACTGATCCGATAGTCCGCTTGTCTATCTGTGGAGTTTTGTTTCTCAGCTGCCTTAGTTCAGGCCTCACGAGAAGGCCCCACACCCAGGCCTCACATGCAGGCCTCACGTGCAGGCCCAACGCGAAGGCACACGCAGGCCTCACGTGCAGGCCTCACGCGCAGGCCCCACGCAGGCCTCACGCGCAGGCCTCACGCGCAGGCCCCATGACACAGGCTGGACTGCCAATGGAGATGGCCTCATGAAAAAAAAAAAACTGTGATCTTTGTGTGCACCAGTACCTTTGCATTATTAGAACTCTGATTTTTAGGAATTAAAAAGGCCCAGCTCCTTGGTGTTGTTGGATTATCGGTAAACAAGCTGTACATGTCACTTGGACTAATGAAGGGAGCAGGAAAGAGGGTTGGTAATGATATAAAAAAAAATTGGGTTTGCAGGCCAGGGGAATTAAAAATGGCAGACATGATGGGAAGAAACCACAGCCTTTGTTTTCATAGAAAACCAATATGCTTGCTCTGTTCGAGTAGGTTACAGAAATGTGCCTATCTTATGTCCATCATTTGTCTGAAATGCCCATCTATCCATTACAATTGCCTTTAGGGGATTCACTCATAAAATACCTTTATATTATTAGGGCCTGCCTATCAACAGAAACATCATTTGGGGGTCAGATCCACAAGGATTAAAGTCAAAGCAACTGTATACTATAAGGAACAGAGAGGGCTATGTATGATTTGCCATTATCATTCAATCTGTCATTTTACAATGAGTGTCTAATAAAAGCACCTTCATCAAGGTACTCCCTCCATTTGTGCCCAATTTATGTTGTTTGACACGCAGTCTGATTTATAGTCTGAAGTGGGGCTAATCCAGTCGGTCTAATTTAGACGTCTGCCTCAAAATATTGTTGTCCCATATGATGTAGGTGTAAAGCAGGGAATAGTTAATTACTGCCGTTCTGCATGGGGTTAACATATTGTGCTTGATATATATTGAGTGCTATTTATCAAAGTCAATTTGGCATTACATCGATGCTGAGAGAGGGGCATTTTTGCTCAGCCTGTGTTGGGAGCTAGTTCAATAAAGATCGAAGCAGACGTTTGGTCCATTTCCGGTCAAAGATTCCCGGGCCGGAACAGAGGCTTGGGGCTTTATTTAATTAGCTTCAATGTCAATGCAGCAAACTATTTTGCTCTGTGTCATTCGGGGAGCGGCTGAATGAAGATTATGGGGAAGCATCAAACTCTGCATCCCTGTCCGCCATTTTTTTTTTACCCCCCTCTTAGAGATAAATATTTCCACCAGGTCTGAAATGGAGTAACACGCTTCTGACTAATGATCTGCATCAAATAGAAGAAACGTAAGTGACAAATTGTTTACACTCGCCGCTGCTACAAAGACGTGAGCCCCTACTCACTATGCTGTCAGGCTGCTTTCTCCTGTGATCATTGAAATCTTCTCCTTGACAAGGAGAAAAACAACCTATTGAATAAAGGCCTTAAGATTCAATGGGGACTGTTTGCTAAAGTGTCCCGACTACAAAACTAGAACCAGAGAAGAAGAAAAACAGCACCAGAGTTATCAAAGAAAAGGATTCCTATTAAATGCAAGTGGGGGTTCTCCTTTGATAAATCTGGTGCCGTTCTTTTGCCCGGCCTCGCTCTCCCTCCCCGTTTTGCCGCCGGTAGACTTTAAGAAATGATCCCCTCAATCTCTCCGGTACTTGATTTCTTTTCCCGGAGATCTGAGATGGCGAAGACGCGCCTGACCGACGCACGGGAACCGGACCAAACAAGACTATCATGGAATGTCCTCAATTTATAACAATTCTACGGGGAAAAACAAGTGTCATTTCTAATCCTATGTTTTCATTTCAGTGTCCGATTCATTCCCATTTCATGTACCAGTGACCCTTTTCTCGAGCCCCTTTAAAAAGGTTAGTGGGCAAAGCCGGACTGCCCGACACTTTGCCGTGACGGTAGCGCCCTGACCACCAGCGGTTAACTTATTAAAACACACAGTTTAGCGCTATCGCTCGTTAACCTCCCCCCACTGGCAACAGTGGCAAACAAGAGGTTAATCCGGCAGAAAATGGACAACCCCGCAAACCGTATATTTTTTCTTACTGTTAATTGCGCGTTCCCGGTATTGTTAGGAAGCTAAGCATCGTTATCCCTTGAACCCATTAAACTTTGAGTGAAAATGTGCCTCTAAAGCAAGGGGTGGCCGGCTCCAGTCCTCAAGAGCCACCGAAAGGTCAGGTTGTAAGGATATCCCTGCTTCAGCACAGGTGGCTCAATCGGTGACCCAGTCTTGACTGTGCCACCTGTGCTGAAGCAGCGGTCGCCTTAATAGCTGACCTGTTGGGGCCTCTTGAGGACTGGTGTTGGACACTCCTGCTCTAAAGTGAACCAGGTGCTACAAGAACCAGCCCGATTGTAATATGAGCATGGATGCTCAGAACATCTCCGGGATGATGGGGTTAGAAGAGGGATGTGGTTGGCCAATGAAGATACACAGGTTATGTTGCTCAATTTCCCTTCTGTGTTGCCCAAAGAGATTGCAGTGAACCGCTTTACAAACCCAGTTACATTCGGTCAATTCAATGACCCATACACCGGGATTCACTAAGCTCCGCTAAGGGGAATGGGAAATCGATCTGATGTTAACTGGCATCAACTTGTATGGCAAGTAATGCTGAATCAGAGCTTGTTTAAAACCGCCCATAGCCCCCTCCTAATAATTTCCCCTGTGACCTGTTTTGCCTGCATTGCCTTCTTAGTTTCATGTGGGTCCAGCTGTGCGAGTGTTTTTTTGTATACAGATGTCTGTACAAATGTAAACACAAAAACAAAAAATCAATATATAAAACTAAATATAGGACGAGGAAAAAAACCCAGCGTGAAACTCCTCATCCCAGACTTTACACCAGCCAGACACCTCAGATGTGGGAGGGTAACCCACCTCCTGCGGCGTGTTATCATGGGTTGTGGTCACATAGGAGCTTGAGGGTGTCCAGAAACTGTGTGATAATAACATCCTGTATGTATGGTCATGGATTAAGGGGTTATATGGACATTAAAGATGCAGCCATCGGTACCCATTTGACCATTTATTATATTGAAATACCAGAGATTCATGTCATGATTGGGAATAGCCCCTAGTAAGATATTGAATACAGTTCATTCCCTTATTGTATTCCGGGTGAAAGAGGGGAGGGCTAGGGGGTTAATTTGACCCCTTCACTGCTGGAACAAAGTGCTCCATATAACCACAATCGATATATAGTACCTTCCTGATATAAATGGCAATAAGGTAACCCAACATGAGCACAACGTATTAACTGGCCGTCATTTTGGTCTGTCCCCTGGTTGGCAGCTACCGTATTTTCCCAAAAGGCTATTTTTTCCATAAAGAAGACCTCAGCCTGAGAGACATGGTGGAAACCATCCCTCCAAGTAACTACAAGTCAGCCCTGTGGTAATGATCCAGTCCTGCTTGTGTATTCCCATCTGCTGGTCTCTCAGCAGCTTTTGTGTAACAGAGTAAGAGCTAAAGAAATCCCGGCCTAGACCAATGTCCCACTGCTGAACTGGAGCTCATTGGCAGGTATGGGGACCATCCTTCATGAGGAGTGAAACAGAGGCTGAAAAGTACAAACTGGGCAGATTTCTGTTTTAATGTCAACGAAGCCATTTGTTTTATTTTTTAGGTCGCAACAAACTCCCAGCACATGTGATCTGATCTGCTTCTTCTGTTTCCTTCTTCCAAAACGCTATTTTCTGCAGTGTGAGAATAGCTGCACTTGGGAGACAATTCTTTTAGCCATGGATAACTCCACAATGTAACAAGAGAATTTAAACAGGATGGTGGTGCTAAAAACAGCAGAAAAAAATACTTCTTTATGATTACGAGATATGGAACATTTGTTTTTTATTTTCTATGATGGAGAGCTGCTCTAACCTAGTGGTTTCCAACCTTGTTTTGGTTAAGGACCCTACTGTATGTGAAATTCTGCGGAACCTTCTCTAATAATGCGTCTGAGATCAGATGCATTGTAAAGAGCCCAAACCCTCTCTAATAGCGCGTCTGAGATCAGGTGCATTGTAAGGAACCCCAACCCTCTCTAATAGCGCGTCTGAGATCAGATGCATTGTAAGGAACCCCAACCCTCTCAAATAGCGCGTCTGAGATCAGATGCATTGTAAATTCTTCTGTACTTGGTGCAATTTTCAAATGACCTGAAAATGTCAGGGAACCCTTTAGGGAGACCCGGGGAACCCTGGTTGAAAAACACAGCTCTAACCCTTTTGCTGATTTGCACTGCACTGCTGACCCCCGTGGCAGTGAAGGGGTTAATGGAGCTTGCATCGCAGCCCCTTATACATATCTAATGTCTAGGGGTCCACTTACATGCCATTAATAAATCTGTAGTGTCAATGAAACTGCACAATAGCAGGACGCACAAACAATTCTACCCTAGTCTGGGGGAATCTCTGGCTGCATCTTTAGAGGCTGATCCGCATTATTCCCAGCGGGGAAATTGTCTGGTAAATAATTAAACAATGTGTTCATGAAGAATACAAATGATTAAACTTGTCAGTTGTGGAATGTAAACTGATTAAAAAAAAAAAAATCTCAATAAAATATGTTGTGTGTCTCTGCGCTCTTTCTTGGTGTATTGGAAACGGGAAGAGAGCCGCCATCTAACACACCGATCCCACCTGGTAACATTAATACAGTCATTATGGGAAGGGCTGTGTTCAAGGAGTGTTGTGAATCAACAGTAACAAAGGCAGATATGTCAACTCTCACCGATTTTCTTAGGAGTCTCGCTGATTTTTTTTTTTCATATTTGAGGTCTCGTACATGTCAACGGAGTGTCACTTATAAAAAATGTGTACTTTTCCATTTTAAAGGTTATATTGAAATGACATGTTTGGGTTCAGAACCACCAAATCTTACGGGTATTGGGTCTTTGGAAGTTGACATCTCGACAAAGATTTTATGAACAATAAGGCCTCGGCCAGGGGGGTGCTGAGCGGGCGGGCGCGCTCACGCTGGCCGTGACGAAACACATTGCGGCAATGTGTGTGGCCAGCGTGAGCGAGCGCCCGCGCCGCTCGGCGCTCAGAGTAAGCAAATTTGAATTTGCTGCTCGCAAGCGCGTCACGTGAGCGGTTCACCCAATGAGGGCGAACCAGCTCCGTGACGTTGCGGCCGCGCCCCCAGGCGAGCGCGCGCCTAGCCGGCCACGAATCGGCCGGCCGAGCCCGGCGCAGCGCAGGAGTGCCAGCGCGTCTGTTCCCTGCTTGTCCGCAGCCTTAACCTCTCTCCCTCATTGGTCTATCATTATTCATTAGCTTCTTTGCTGACTGATGGGCCGGGAATGCGTTGGTTTGCTAGTATTAGCGGTAAATTGCAGATCACCAAGTTGGTTGTAATATTAACATCATAATATTATGTTTTATTCAGAGCATTATTGCTATGCCAGAGATAGATCAGAGATGTTCGGAGCACCATGTTGAGACATACAGGCACTCCCAGTGAGAGCATTGCAGTGATAGGATTTGTTATTTACTGGAAATGGATATGAATTGGAAACTTAAAATTCTGCATTAACAAACTTTTGCTGTGGTTTATGGATAAACACATATGGGATAAATACTGGTGGGGAAAAAAGGATCAGTACAAAGAAGAAGAAGCAGCACTCGGTCTTACTCAGAAGGAGGTTTAATATGCCATAAAGTCCAACGTTTCGGCAGTCAAATACTGCTCAGCCTTCACCTTGAGATAGGCAGTATTTGACTGCCGAAACGTTGGACTTTATGGCATATTAAACCTCCTTCTGAGTAAGACCGTGTGCCTGCTTCTTCTTCTTTGTACTGGAACATTTGGGACTACAGGAGCTCCCCAGGACCAGCGCACTGGCAGCTAAGTATACCCCACCTCTATTACCATTGATATTGAGTGCGTGTGTCATCCTCTGTCTACGAAAAAAAGGATCCGCACATAATCAGAGGGTGGGGGAGTATTGGCAGTAGCATGTTCAGAGCGGAGAGGTCCATTACCTTTCTCCTGCTCCTGTTGTGTGAAGCTTCAACTAATCAAAGCTTCAGGTACACTGCTAACTTACTCACTAGAACAGGGGTGCTCAACTCCAGTCCTCAACCCCCGCCAACAGGTCAGGTTTTCAGGATAGCCCTGCTTCAGCACAGGTGGCTCAATCAGTCCCTGCTTCAGCACAGGTGGCTCGATTAATCCCTGCTTCAGCACAGGTGGCTCAATTAGTCCCTGCTTCAGCACAGGTGGCTCAATCAGAGGCTCAGTCTAGCTGAGCCTCTGATTGAGCCACCTGTGCTGAAGTTGGGATATGCTGTAAACCTGCCCTGTTGGGGGGGGGGTGGGAGGCTTGAGGACTGGAGTTGAGTACCCCTGCACTAGAGGGCAGCTCTATATTTGGATGCCATACTCACTGTATTTATTCATCAAACATATAGAGGACAGTCATATATTTATACCAGAAGAGATTTACCAGCAGTCCTACAGCATCAGCATGTGTGTATTTCCCCACACAGGAGAAATGTCACTGCATCCCTCTCCCTGGAACCAGCCCACAGACAGGAGGGGTTAGGTTAGGAGATGAGGACAGGGCCGGGTGGCCACTGATCAGACAGACTGGCTACAGAACACGGAGAACTCCAGGGATATCTAGTGGCTACAGCGCCACCAAGTGGAATGAAGGGCAATTCTCAACTTAACCATTTCACTGCCCGATATGTACTGTATATAGAGACCATTACAAGGTGGATCATTACAATGTTGCTCCATTCAGGTTGTCAGTTTATCAGCCTAGTTTCCAGTTCTTTTAGATACATTTACTAGATGTAGTAAATGAATTGCCCTATATGCATAAATACCTTATATACCTCACTAACTCACTACATCTAGAAATGCCTCACAATACCATTGCACATATATGCTTTATTTATATGCTTTTCACACCTCATAGCTATACACAAATAATACACTTTATCACTACGGTATGGATATACATCCACCGTCATAAAAAAATAAAATATATATATATATATATCAAACAGCAACTTTTCCATTTTGCTAAACCATTTTGCACTAACTTCTACCTTCATTGTGACTTCTCATTGCACCTATATATTTATAGGTTCTACCTGCCACCATTATATAACTGAAGCTTATGGCATCTATACCAGGGCTTTCCCTGGCTCTTCCAATGGGCGAGATCAGAAAACATTTAGGAGTAGAAGGGCCACAAGCTTATTACAATGTCATTTTAGATATATTTAGAGACAAAAAAAAATGATAACATGTTGCAAGCATTTATAGCACCTGTGCCGTATATATTTACATGGCCGTAACTTACAAGTGAGTTTCAGTGTGAAAACTGCACTTAGCTGCCTAAGCAACTAGTATGAGATGAGCAGGAGCAGAGAGTCCACGGGCCTCATCAAAGCCTCCGTGGCTGTATTTGGCCCACGGGCCGTCAGTTGTACAGCCCTGATCTATACTGTGTCACAGGGATGAGCAATTCCAGGGTCACCAACAGATCAGGTTTTCAGCATACCCCTGCTTCAGCACAGGTAGGGTTGCCAGGTGGCTTCTGCAAAAATACTGGACTCAATGGTGAAAGGTGCGTCAGGTCACTATGTCCAGGGAGGAAAATACATACATGTCCAGTATCTCTCATTTTTTACTGGACAGAGTATCCAAATACAGGACAGTCCAGTTCAATACCGGACACCTGGCGACCCTAAGCACAGGTGGACCCCCTGCTTCCCGAGATACCTCCGTAGGGGGCGCCGGTATCTCTGCAGGCAGAGAAGCTGTGTTCCTTCATTTAATGGCGACTTACATGTCCCGCGTCACACGGGCCAATAGGAAGCCATGACGTCATCCGGTGCAGCTTCCTATTGGCCAGCGTGACCTGCACCTTTCAAGTCCTCAGAGATACCAGCACCCCATATGGAGGTAAGTATTTCTGGAAGCAGGGGGTCGCCCAAGCTGCAATTAATGGGGGTTCAGCTCCAGAGACCCCCTGCTTCAAACATGTAGATGCTGCTTTAACATAGCACGTTACAAATTTCTTATAGGCATCTTTTACAGCTCCCCTAAAATATATGGCTTGGTGAAGATGAGCCCTTCTGATATCCTACCAATCAAGCAGTGTACATAAGAGATATACTGCACTATCCTTAATTATGTCATTTCCTGTGGGAAAGGCTGTAATGTATCCCCAGCAGGGCCCGCAGTGCCAGGCTTATTTTTTTATTCTTATTTGTGAGAATAAGGAAAGGGGAACATACGCTATATAAATCACTGCTAATATATGCAAACTGCGCATAAAACAACTCATTGATTCCTTTGTCATTGCCAGATTTTGTGGACCTTGACAAATCAGCCCCAAATAATTACCTAAAGCGCTACAATGAAGAAAAAATGTATTATATGCAACATTACCGTTTATCGAGGGGATTAGATGAAAGTATAGGTCTGTGCTAATGCAAAACCATCACCATTTAGCTCACTGAAAATGTCTCTTTTTATTTATTTATTATATATGAATAAAATGTGCACAGCCAGAGGAGTCAGACAGGGCACATATTATGTAAGCATGAATTTGCGTTGCTCAGCCCTCTGTCTACAGGAAGGTTATTATTTTCCCTGCCGTGCTGACCATTAATGCCAGCACCTGAGGCTCTACATCAGGGGTGACCAACGCCAATCCTCAAGGGCCACCAACAGGTCAGGTTTTCAGGAGATATCTGTTCAGCGCAGGTGGCTCAGCCGTCAACTGAGCCACTGATTGAGCCACCTGTGCTGAAGCAGGGATATCCTGGAAACCTGACCTGTTGGTGGCCCTTGATGACTGGAGTTGGCCACGCCTGCTCTTCATCAACGCCACTACACACGGATATTTTATAGTGACCAGACGTCCCGGTTTTTAGGTCTCTGTCCTGACTTTTTGGTGTGCTGTCCCGGTTTGCTATTCCAATGGGCCCGCATGCGCGATTGGCACTTGCCGACCGCGCATGCACAATCGGGTATGCGCACGAGCAGCCGGCAAGCTCCGATCGCACATGCGCAAGAGCAACCGGCAAACACCGATTGCGCATGCACGGTCGACAAGTGCTCTTCGTGCTTGCGCAGTCGGTGAGCACTGGCTGCGCATGCGCGGCATTTGTCCCGGTTCTTGCTGGGACAAATATGGCCGCCCTAGATATATATCATGGCCTTGAGTTTTTCTAGCGAAAAGCAGATATTTCTGTACTGCCTCCACATTAAAAAGAGAGTTGAGAGTCACTGGAAGGTGCATAGAAACGACTGATTGCAAAGTGACAATATCATTAAATATATGTAAAATATTATATAATATATTATATAATATAATATTATATAATATAAATATAATATATATGTAAAATAAAGAGTATGAGGGGTTCCACATTTAACCTCTCCAGCACTGAAGCAAATGGCAAATGTTTATTTTAGGGCCCATAACTACAAAGCAGTCTTCTATCACAAAACACCTTCCGGCGCTGGAAGACCCCTTGTGACCCGTTGACTTCAATGGGCTGTAAGGTGTCTGAGGGCTGGACGTTGCCTTATTGCAGAAGACTGCTAGTAAATATGGACGATAGTCTTCTTTGCACTGTAGCCAGGGGTGGATTTCCCATAGGGCTGAGAAGGCTATAGCCCAGCGCATCAATGTTTTGGGGGGCGCCATTTTGTTTGTGCGTGTGACTCACCTTTCCCGTGGCAGGTCCCCTCCTGTAGCGTCACATGCCGCCGTGACATCTGTTGCCATGACAACGCTGTGTCGTGCCGTCAAGACGTCGTACGCCGAGGAGGAGGGCCGGGCCCCCCCAGCCTACAGGCGGCAAAAAGCTAAATCCGCCACCGACTGTGGCAATGTGGCTACTACAATACACAGATTAGAGTCCCATTGTGCCCCTCTGTCTGTCTTCTTTGTCTGTGTGTCTAATTTCCAGGGACCCTGCACTTCTTTTCGCCCATTTTCTGTGACCTCTCTCTCAGACGTATCTCTCCCTCTCCTGTATGAAGTCCCCTCCACTTCCCTCTGTTTCATTGTGTACTCCTCCTCTGTTGGCGAGTGAGGAAGAGATGAGTGGGTATTGTTTGGGAGTCCCAGGGTGGCTGCCACAGACGCGAGAAGCAGATCCACTGGCTAAGATGGTCCCAGGGCTGCCACTTTGCTCACCCATTGCCCACCAACCGCCCTGATAATTTTTAGCTCTAGCCCAGCCCTGCTGTGTCTTGACCTTTCTATGCTGAGCTGCTGAGCAACACCTTGTAACTACTCTAGATTCAGTTCTTTGGTTCCAGATCAGTGACTTTCAACCGCTCAAGAACGTTTGGTGCTTGGGCAGAACCACATGTTGGCTGTATTTTTATTTTTTAATTAAACAAATATTTTTTCTAAATCAATATTACACTATGAATATAGCAAAAGAAATGCTGTCCTATTTAATCATGTCTATTTGTGTAGTTTTCCATTTCTAGGTTTGTTTTCTTCTTTCTTTGGGAGCAACTTTGGAAGCACAAGGGTTAAAGGGTGCTAAGGCTGTCACCGCGGCAACCCCGGATGCAACAGAAGTTTAGAGATAAAGCTCCAAAGAGCGCAGAATTTGGTACCCCTGGACGAAAATATCAGACAATGCTAACAATACGACTAAAATGTGACGTTACGATTTGAAACACTGGTGTGTGTATGAGTTTAATTATGAATAACACTAGGATGAGTAGTATAAAACAATTATTTTTTTTCCTGGGTAAGCTGAACTTCCCCCTCAAAATTAAATATCCAATTATTACCCAATTAGTTTCATGCAGGCCCTGGAAACTTCCCGGGAAGACACAGAATACAGGCTGAAAACCTCTGCTTTCTATCCTTCGATATCTGCTACTGGGTCGCAATGCAGCCGCTGACAACCTTGAGAGCAATATAAGGATGTAAGACAGGGTCATTTCAACAGAATACAACAGAAAATACGCCATTCTCATTGTACCCACATGCCATTAACCGGAGAATAATAAATAAATCAATAAATCCCAGCTGGGGAAGTCACGCCAGAAATGTGACATTCAATTGTAAAGGGGTTAAGCGAGTTTGTAATTCATACTTGGCACACTTCAAATAGCAGACAGTGAATCACCCCCTCCTACATGCTCAAAGCCAGAGACAAGCCATGAACCTGCAGATGAAATCACAGCTGGCATTTTTTACCTGGCTAACAACTCACATGAGCATGTAAGGGGACCAGCACTGCTCCTTTAAAGGGAATAGCACAATGAGCAGTGCTGATTGGTTGGGTTACTAGGGAGCCTGGCTGTTACTACCTATGTACAGACTCTGTATTGGCCCTGGGAGAGTCCCTTGGCTGTAACTGGAGATACTGGATGCTCTGTCTTTTGCTGATGTCTTTTTCCATTTCTCACCACCTTACGCTATATGGTATCTGCATTTCCAGTAAAACCTAGTGATTATTCTGCTGCAGCTGAATAACTTGCAGATATCCCCCCCCCCCTCTCCCTGTTCAACAAGGGGTTATCAACTTAAGTCTGTAATACCCCCTACTTTTAGTCTGCTGTTGTGTCTGGGTGACTGCTTGGGACAGCCTCTGCCTTACACTTGTGTGTTTTTCAGGGACAGACTCTTGGGAAGATTATATGGCTGGAAGCAGGAACAATGTGTGACAATTCAACAAGCATAGGCTAAATATGAAGATGAGGAGGCGTTGGTTTCCATTATGGGATTTGTTGAAGGGGTTTGGCCTTAAAGGTGGAGCAGACATCATTGTTACCAGGAAATACAACATACCCGCAAATGCAGAATATCAATAGTTCAATGGCAGTGTTTGTGCTGAATACCTCACCACAAGGGAACAATGAAGCCTGCTACATCCTTACATACCCATGCAGAATGTAATTCCCACAGACAGCCTGTGACAGGCACCTAAATTGGTTGAGAACGTCGACCTTAAGCTACATATCACTGCCTGAATGGCTTCATTTAGCTACAAAAAAAGGGGTGTACGAAGTGAAACTTCTTTGCATTTTGTCACTCTCTAAAGTCTTTCATTCACGCAAAATGATAAAAATCAAAATATAATTTATGTGAAAAAATGCAAAGCAGTGGCACTTAGAACGTGCATGTGTGTGTGTATATATTATATATACATATATATATACAGTACATATATACATATGTACATGTACACACACACACACGATACCATTTCCACGAAATCAGCAGACAGAACTCAGGTAAGTAAAGTAAATAATTTTTTGTATTAAACAGAGCACGAAATTCCAACGTTTCAGTCCCAACTCGTGGAAACGGTATCGTACATTTGTCTTTACTTTATGGGATATGCATCAACATTGATTAAATAACTATTGGAGTGCCGGCTGCTATGTTATATATCATATAAAAATATTACTTGTGAGCACATTCACATGTCTTAGATAGGTCCGCAACTTTGCTTTTCACCATTATCACCTAGCATATAGTGTTTCCACTGCAGCAAGGGATTCTGGGAAATTACATGCAAATGAGCACACAGTGCCACCTTTTGTCTTAAAGTCATAATTACATGACACCCTTAAGCCAATGCTTGCTGTTTTAAACACAGCTTTTAAACATAGCCTGGGATGAGAAGCAAAGCCAATAAACCCACTCACAGACAGACTGTTTAAACCTTGTGATTGTACTGGATTTGATATCTGAGACTTCAGTAGGTCTTAATCACACATTATTTAGGTTATAGTGGGTGAAAAGATGACAAAAAACCCTCCACCGTATATCATATAACGTATAACCAAAAAATCTACTCGCCACCTAGTCCCGCCCCCGCCCCCAACCCCGCCCCTGTCCCGCCCCCAACCCCGCTTTAAAATAAAATATATAAATAAAATACATTTAATAAATTCGTAGTCAGAACAACATTCGTTTTTGACAAAATGTATTTATTGTATTACATTATACTACAATTAGTCCTTGTTACGTGTGTGTGTGTGTGTAAATGTCGGATCTAGAATTAAAAGCCAGGTGTGAATGACTAGTTTCCTGAACCCCTTAACCAGTGTCTGGATGCCCCCGCTTCCCAATATCTAAAGCAGCAATCCCACCTGGGATCTTACCTGATCCGCAGTCCCTCAATGTCCAGGTACCCTCATTCCCGCAATGTTATACATTGGTGGGGAGGTGTTCCCTACCTGTCTTCTGGGTTAGGGGGGGGGGGGTTCCGATGTCTTCCGTGTGAAGCTTGAGTCAGATCTGGAAGAAAGCAGTATAGGGCAGTTAAGATTTCGGTGTAGTATAGGGCAGTTAAGATATATAGGGTAAATAAGAGATCCAGAGTGTGAGTGACAGAGAGAGAGAGAGTGTGGGGGAGAGAGAGAGAGAGAGAGAGTGTGGGGGAGAGAGAGAGAGAGAGAGTGTGGGGGAGAGAGAGAGAGAGTGTGGGGGAGAGAGAGAGAGTGTGGGGGAGAGAAAGAGTGTGGGGCAGAGAGAGAGAGAGAGTGTGGGGGAGAGAGAGAGAGTGTAGGGGAGAGAGAGAGTGTAGGGGAGAGAGAGTGTGGGGGAGAGAGAGAGTGTGGGGGAGAGAGAGAGAGTGTGGGGGAGAGAGAGAGAGTGTGGGGGAGAGAGAGAGTGTGGGGGAGAAGGGAGAGAGTGTGGGGGAGAGAGAGAGAGAGTGTGGGGGAGAGAGAGAGAGAGTGTGTGGGAGAGAGAGAGAGAGTGGGGGAGAGAGAGAGTGTGGGGGAGAGAGAGAGTGTGGGGGTGAGTCGGGGAGAGAGAGAGTGTGGGGGAGAGAGAGAGTGTGTGGGGGAGAGAGAGAGAGTGGGGGAGAGAGAGAGTGTGGGGGAGAGAGAGAGAGAGTGGGGGAGAGAGAGAGTGTGGGGGAGAGGGAGAGTGTGGGGGAGAGATAGAGAGAGTGTGGGGGGAGAGAGAGAGAGAGGGTGGGGGGGAGAGAGAGAGGGTGGGGGGAGAGAGAGAGAGAGTGGGGGGAGAGAGAGAGAGTGTGGGGGAGAGAGAGAGTGTGGGGGAGAGAGAGTGTAGGGGAGAGAGAGAGTGTGGGGGAGAGAGAGTGTGGGGGAGAGAGAGAGAGAGTGTGGGTGAGAGAGAGAGATTGTGGGGGAGAGAGAGAGTGTGGGGGAGAGAGAGTGTGGGGGAGAGAGAGAGAGTGTGGGGGGAGAGAGAGAGTGTGGGGGGAGAGAGAGAGAGAGTGTGGGGGGAGAGAGAGAGAGTGTGGGGAGAGAGAGAGAGTGTGGGGGGGGGAGAGAGAGTGTGGGGGAGACAGAGGAGAGAAACGGTGGGTGACACACACAGAGGGTGGGTGATACACAGAGAGAGAGCGGCTGGGTGAGTGGCTGGCTGGGTGAGTGGCTGGCTGGGTGAGTGGCTGGGTGGGGCAGGGGTGACTGGGTGGGTGGGTGAGTGACTGACACTGACTGGGGCAGGGGTGACTGACACTGACTGGGGCAGGGGTGACTGACACTGACTGGGGCAGGGGTGACTGACACTGACTGGGGCAGGGGTGACTGACACTGACTGGGGCAGGGGTGACTGACACTGACTGGGGGTGGAGGGTGACTGACACTGACTGGGGGGTGACTGATTGGGGGGGTACCTCTGGTGTGTCACACATTCTCCCACACAGACAGACAGACACACACAGACACACACACACACACACAGGGGGGGGAGGAAAGGCCGCGACCAGCACCACCACCAACACGCTCCTCCCCCACCCACCCGCGCCCATCTCCGGCTCGTGGGAGGGGGTCAGGCCGACATCCCCCCCCCCATACCTCACGCGGTCGTAGTTTGGGGAGGTGGCAGGCACGTTGCGATGTGTCCCCCAGCGGGCGCCCCAGGGGACAGTCAGCCCCGCCGTGGCCGCCACTGCCCTGCTCCCCTCGAGGGCATGAAGCTTGTGGTCGAGTGGGCAGACGGGCAGACGCCCCCCCCCACCCCACACCTTATGCTGCGCCGTCATGATAGCTGGGCACACTCTCCCATACATACACACAGACACACACCCATGCATACACACAGACACACACCCATGCATACACACAGACACACACCCATGCATACACACAGACACAAACACGACAGGGGGAAGAAGAGGAAAGGCCGCGCGACCACCACCACTGTCCCGCTCGCCCCCCCTTCCCCCCGTGACCATATCCAACCCCGCGCGGGGATCGGCAGGAAGTCGGGGTAAGCGGGGACAGGGACAGAAGGGGGACACCCCCCTACCATCTCCTGCCCCGCGCGGGATCAGCAGGAAGACGGGGTAAGCGGAGACAGGGACAGAAGGGGGGACACCCCCCTACCATCCCCTGCCCCGCGCCGGGATCAGCAGGAAGACGGGGTAAGCGGGGACCGGGACAGAAGGATGGACACCCCCCTACCATCTCCTGCCCCGCGCGGGATCAGCAGGAAGACGGGGTAAGCGGGGACAGGGACAGAAGGGGGGACACCCCCCTACCATCTCCTGCCCCGCGCGGGGATCAGCAGGAAGACGGGGTAAGCGGGGACAGGGACAGAAGGGGGGACACCCCCCTACCATCTCCTGCCCCGCGCGGGAAGCGGGGAGGAGGCTTGCAGGAGACAGGGAAGGAGCAGAGGGGCCGCAGCATGCAGAGATTGGAGAGTACTTACTCTCCAATAGATCTCCGGCCAGAAAGAATGGCCGCTCGTTGGGGGCTGGCTCATATAGAGCCTGGCCGCGCGCCCACAAAGCCTGGGAGCACGCGCTAATCAGCAATCAGGTAGGTGGAGTTTTTATTTTTTTTATTTTTCAGCGCGAGCAGGGAAATTTAGCGCGAGCGCGGGAAATTTAAAAAAACAAGCACGTTTTCTGCTTGGGCCAATATTTACCCGCCCGGGGGTTAAATCCACACGCCCCGGGCGTGTAAATGTATAGGATTGTCGAACACTGTATATATATATATATATATATATATATATATATATATATATATATATATATATATATATATATATATATAGCAAATGGAAATAATTCTGTATGCTCATTTGCATGTCTTGGACAGGTCTGCAACCACGCCTTTATCCATTATCACCCAGCACACAGCATTTCCACTGCAGCAAGGGATTCTGGGAAATGACATGCAAATGAGCATATAGTGCCACCTTTTGCTTCAAAACCATTCAACATGGTTCCCCTATAGGCTTACGCTTGCTGCATGGTCACAGCTTTGAGCACAGCCAGGATTAAGATGCATAGCCAGCAAACCCACCCAGACAGACTGTTTCGACCTTAATGGGTTTCCTCAGTGTGGGGTTGGTTATACTGTATATAACGTAACTAAGTATGGTAAAACTGATCCCTGCTTCATTTTTTGTGTAGCCAGTAGAACCGACCCCACATTGAAGAGACCCATTAAGGTCGAAACAGTCTGTCTGTGGGTGGGTTTACTGGCTATGCATCTTAACCGTGGCTGTGCTTAAAGCTGTGACCATGCAGCAAGCTTAACCCTATAGGTGAACCATGTTGAATGGTTTTGAAGCAAAAAGTGGCACTGTGTGCTCAGTTGCATGTCATTTCCCAGAATCTTTTGCTGCAGTGAAAGTGCTGTGTGCTGGGTGATAATGGTGAAAGGCGGGGTTGCAGACCTGCCTAAGACATGCAAATGAGCATACACTGGGGGTGGGGGAGGGGGTGTTCATCCTCCCTCCCTGTCATACTCACCCCCACATGACAACCAGAGAAAACGAACACACACACACAAGTGCGCACTCGCTGCTTTGGCCCCAACCCCGGGCTCCTGCTACCTCCTCCTAATTGGCTGCAGCTGTGTAATGCAGCCAATCAGGATGGAGAAAGCTGCCCAGCCCCCTAGCAGTAGCTGCCCTGCTCCCTCCCTTCTCAGGATCATAGCGGAGAGTGAGAGTGTGAGGTCTGTGCAGAGAACATGTGCCCCCTTTTGCTGCCCCAGTCTGCACATGTGCAGTATGCTACTTCCGTTTCATAGGAAGTCCCAACTTAACCCATTTTACCCTATGAGATTTTCCAATGAGCCACCGCCAGCTAAGAAGTTTCACTTAAAAAAAATCTATTCTCCAGATTCACTTAGAGAAATTCGTGGTTCTAACTCTTCCAATGCCACAGGCGCCAGCAAAGCATTGGAAGAAGGGTTAATACACTGATAAAACATCTATGATATGTTAGCTGCCAATTGAATCGTATAGAGAGAAAAATGGACAGTTCCTAGGAAACAATAAGTAGGGCGACTATATTCTCCCCGAAACTGGGACAAATGGCACGCATGCGCAAACTGTGAGCACCGGACAAAAAACCCCGGAACATTTGTATACATTTCGGGACACCAGGACAGAGGACAAAATAAACGGGACTGTCCTGGCTAAACCGGGACGTCTGGTCACCCTAATAAGCCAAAACGGCATCCTCTCTAAGGGCACGATTATAGTGGCAGTGACGGCGAGCGCATAACTTACTTCCTCTCTATGAGGCCGCCCATAGAGAGCGTGACTGCACGTGCGATGGCGACTCTCGGTCAGACAAACAATTTTGTGTTTGTCGTGTGACGGCCGGGTCCCGTGGGCGATTCATCCAATGAAGGCGAACCGTTCATGTGACGTCACGGCCAAGCCTCCCTGTGCGACATCGCCATTCTTAGCGCATGTTTCGCGAGCAGCCACTATAAACGAGGTCTAAGGCTGCGCTTTTCTGTTAACAGCATGTGTGATCTCAGTTTTGCTGCCTGTAATAGGAAATCACACAGTACATCCATTTTTACAGCTACACAATGCAGTTAGTAGTTCTTAGTCATTCTATCTAGGGTTTTGTTTTCCAACAGCAAAAGCTTTTAAAGTATTTAATGTTCAAAGGACCAGCACAACCTTGCTGTGAAATGTTTTACAGGTCCCTTTACAAATAAAGGGTTTAAAGCCTTTTGCAAGGCTGCAGAATCAGTATTTGATTGTATTTTAAGTGTCAAAGTGATTACATACACAGCGGTCCCATGGGCTCCATTATTCACATTTACATTATGCATTTTTCCCGTCTGCAGAGACCAGCCGAGCCATTCATGCTGCTTATCTCTGCTCTGTATTTTGACCCATGTTCAACCAGTGCATCCTGTCTATTATGCTATGGAGAGCACCACTGCAACGGGAGATTCAGCCTGCAGGCTGAAAGTATGTTTAAAGAAAGACAAGGATTTTTCCATTGGGTAATTGCACTGGAAAATATAATGATTTATAAACAAGCTAAACATTTTAATGAGGTGCATGAAGGGTCACTTTATGTAGGACAAGGTGATGATTAATACACAAGTTTATTTGTAATGGGGTGTATGTAGGGTCACTGTGCGTTGGAGAGAGATGTTGATGTATAAGCAAGCGGAAGCTCAGATCTTGATTTCCAATAAAGCAAATCTTCCTTCTTTTTAATTTTGCTGTTGCAATTGGATTTGGGAGGCCAAGCAGACAATTGCAATTTTGAGCAAGTCACCTGACACTTTAATTTTATTCTCAGAGCACATACACAGTGTGACTGTCTGGTTACAGATTATCAGGTGTAGGATCATCCACATCGAGGTTTGCAGCTATCACTTCGTTCTTGGGGGGGGGGATTTAGAAGCATAGCAGGATTTTTTTGTGCAATAGTATCTTATAATAATAATAATATACAACTTATTTTAAAGAATCAATTGTTATTTCAAAGAAAATATCATGGCTGCCGCAGTACTTCAGGTTTCAGCCACCTTGAAAAGCATTGGGCTATTTAGTATAGAGTGCTGACCTGGAAGCAATGAGGAGTGGGTGGCCATCTTGTTCTATCCCCAGTTGCTGGTGACTGCTAAAGTTAGGGAAAGACAAGGAAAACATCCACGTTTATAAAAGGGACCGCCCAGGTCTCACAATCTGCAATAACAGAGGAGGGGGTTTTAAAGACAGGATTCTGAAAAGGTTCAAGTACCTATGGGCAAGTCCACACCATGAGTCAGCTCATCTGCGGTTTCAATAGCCGACCCGTTGATACAATCTCACCCACCCCAGTGTACATCTGCGTTGCCCCAAAGGCGCACAGCCTTTGGCGCAGCCGAAGGGCAGCCAAAGGGTGTGAGCCGTTTGCTGCCGTTCGCTGATGTTAAAGTAATGTTAAAGCTGCTCTATTTCAATCTGAAACTCACAAGCCCTTTATCCCCTGTACCCAATTTTCCAACTCTATCTGTCCATGAAATGTCTAAGAATTGACTGTATAACCCTGTTCTTTTAATGTAATCATGTATTGTTATAACTCTGTGCCCAGGACATACTTGAAAACGAAAGGTATCTCTCAATATATTACTTCCTCGTAAAACATTTTTACAAATAAATAAAAAAAAAAAAATGTGTTCATTGTTTTATTTATTTTTTTAAATGAGTTATGCGGCGTCCATGTTGCCGAAGACCGCGCGGAAGCGTGCGCGCGCGGCACGATCACATTCCCTTAAGGCATTGCACGCGCGACAGCAGGAGGGGGCACGCTGTACGCGAGGAATCCATTGAAACGGATTCCTCTGCGCGACTGGCAGGTCACGTGAGTGGTTCGCCCAATGAGGGCGAACAAGCTCCGTGACATCACAGACACGCCCCACACGGGTGACGTTACGTGCGCACACGCCTACGTGCGGTCAAAGGCTGTATGGACGCAGGCTTTTAGTTGGATATTTAGGACTCTATGGAAGTGTATGGGACGTTACACTGGGGCAATGAGTGAGACTCCATGGAAGTGTATGGGACGTTACACTGGGGCAATGAGTGAGACTCCATGGAAGTGTATGGGACGTTACACTGTGACAATGAGTGAGACTCCTTCGAAGTGTATGGAACGTTACACTGTGACAATGAGTGAGACTCCATGGAAGTGTATGGGACGTTACACTGTGACAATGAGTGAGACTCCTTCGAAGTGTATGGGACGTTACACTGTGACAATGAGTGAGACTCCTTCGAAGTGTATGGGACGTTACACTGTGACAATGAGTCTCTATGGAAGTGTATGGGACTTTACACTGTGACAATGAGTGAGACTCCTTCGAAGTGTATGGAACCGACCATCCACTGTTACAATGAGTGAGACTCACTTCTGTTAAGTGAGACCTGCTAGAACTGAGCTCACAGCTCTGCATATGAAAACATCTGAATAAGTGAGTTGTTTCAGTTGGGGATTTTAATTAAATATATCCAGAATGCAACCAGAGACGTCAACTTTCAAGGACAGGAATCTGTAAGATCTATGGGTCTGGAAAAGTGTCGAGTTTTATCAGTAAGACTCCACTGCAGTCTATGTGACACGTTTAAAATACATGATACATATAAATACAGATACCTCTCAATGATTTTCTTTGAGTCTCCTAATTAAGAGTCAATCTCACTGATCTTGTCTCATGTGTCACAGACTTCAATGGAGTCTCACTGATAAATATTAGTGTAGCAGGGTACCCCCCTTGCTACTATTCTACACAATGGGCTGGCAGTAAACCCTGGTACTATCAGGTTCCAGTAGTTAGTATGGGGTTTTCCCACTCACCTTTGGTACTGCACTTGAGTGACAGCAGAGGGTGGTACATCCTGTTGTAGCTGGTACAACGGGGTGCCCAAATTCTGGCTGTACTTAAGGGCAGGACCGCCCAAAAGTTAGGGGTTGTTCCTTCCCACTTAAGGAAGGTCACGCAACTGGGAGCCTGAGATTGGGGCCTTCCCATGTGCTCTTTCCTCCGGGGGAGAGTGAGTGTAGACCATACCTCATCCTCTGCTAGGGGGGTGGGGAAGAGCTAGGACGGCTATGGGTGCCCTTGGCCTGTAGTGACGGTCCAGGGACCATCTTCAGTGATAGCTGATCTGAGAGACTGTATCCGGCAGAAGACTGCCGTGTAACTGTTACTGCAGAGTGTAGTAATAAACCCGTTCCTGTTTTGCAATATATCTCCTGCCTGGTGCGTGACCTTACTGGGGGGAGAGGTAATAAGTTCTACCGTGGAAGATCACCTTTAGTTCCTGGAGTCCACGGCAGATGGAGGCGCTGCACTGCTAAGGAGATATGTGGGGTATGAACCCCAGAAGCCTGTTCCTGTGTCCCCACTACCATCGGCAGACGACTCAGCCCTCCTGTTGCCAGCAGGTATATGCACCCTGTAATGGCCCCTATCTGCGGTTGGGTGGGGGAAACACTGTTACATTAGTAACAAAGGAGGGAAAGGGGGGAGGGGGTATAAAGCCTATTATTGGACCAACAAGTAGTTGATATGTTACAAGCTTTGGAACCTCTCAGGGTCCTTCATCGGGTACAGCAGAAATACAGAAACACAATATAATATACAGTGTATGTAAGAGGAATATCTGGTTACAATGGATGCAGACAGGAAATGGGAAATAAGATGAGGTAGAAACATGTAGTCTGGTGTGAAAATTAACAGTAGAGACATAGAAGGCTTTTCTCTTTTGAAATGCAATGGCAGCCTAGACACTATAACTCTATTATGTCTGGTGATCTATATAAAGAGTAACATCAGGGAATTGTGCAAATGTAGATGACATACACACACACACATCCACAGCACTCCTTCAAAATTATGAATAAAAGTTAAATTTAATCCATCAGCATACAAAAAAAACAGCAAAAATGGACGAAATTTTGGACCAAGACGTCCTTGTCAAGCTCCATCTATACATATAGACATACACATATACGAACACATGCATATACATAACAAAGTGTACATACACAGACAAGCATGTAAACTGGCACATATACATACAAACACAAAATAAGTGTCCCCGGCGCTAATGTGATCAGTCCAAGATACCGTAATCCAACAAAGACAGTCTGTGATACAGGGCTTCTTCTGGATGGGTTGATGGACTGGTTGATTAAAGTTCCAGATGGGAAGGGTGTCCTTAATGTGAAGTCCTCACTGATTCTGAAATAACAGAAACAAAGGGCACACCAATTGCGCAGTATGTAAAAGCAACAAGTCCCTGTCTAGAACTGCAGAGTCCTACTTACAGGATAAAAACTTGCAAATCCAGGGGAGAGAATCTGTACACACTTCACGTCTACACACGACTTTCCACGGACCCCACGTGGTCTGGCTTGTGGAACCTTCCCTCAATTGGCGATGGTGTTCGTGGATGTTAACGATGCAGCACCCCCATGGGTAAGGAAATAGGGAATAGGACAACAGTAGTGTAATATGTAACAAACTTTAATAAAACAATTAAAACACAAAAAGCACACACTCACAATGTAAGGGGGTGAGTTGCAAAACTCACGGATGCCGTCCGCAACTTGAAAGTCCCCCAGTCCGCAACGGAGACTCACTGAACGCAAAACCCACTACCGGGTGACGTAAGCGGTACAGGAAGCTCTCCTAGCGTCAGGAACTATGGATGCCGGATCAGCTCAAATCACTAAGCTCCTCCCTATGCGTTTCATGACTCTACGTCACTTCCTCAGGGGAACTAGAGTCATGAAACGCATAGGGAGCTTAGTGATTTGAGCTGATCCGGCATCCGTAGTTCCTGACGCTAGGAGAGCTTCCTGTACCGCTGACGTCACCCGACTTGCCGGTAGCGGGTGTTGCGCTCAGTGAGTCTCTCCGTTGCGGACTGGGGGACTATCAAGTTGCGGACGGCATCCGTGAGTTTTGCAACTCACCCCCTTACATTGTGAGTGTGGGCTTTTTGTGTTTTAATTGTTTTATTAAAGTTTGTTACGTATTACACTACTGTTGTCCTATTCCCTATTTCCTTACCCATGGGGGTGCTGCATCGTTTACATCCACGAACACCATCGCCAATTGAGGGAAGGTTCCACAAGCCAGACCACGTGGGGTCCGTGGAAAGTCGTGTGTAGACGTGAAGTGTGTACAGATTCTCTCCCCTGGATTTGCAAGTTTTTATCCTGTAAGTAGGACTCTGCAGTTCTAGACAGGGACTTGTTGCTTTTACATACTGCGCAATTGGTGTGCCCTTTGTTTCTGTTATTTCAGAATCAGTGAGGACTTCACATTAAGGACACCCTTCCCATCTGGAACTTTAATCAACCAGTCCATCAACCCATCCAGAAGAAGCCCTGTATCACAGACTGTCTTTGTTGGATTACGGTATCTTGGACTGATCACATTAGCGCCGGGGACACTTATTTTGTGTTTGTATATTGCCTTATCAGATTTGGAATGATCTGTCATTTGTTGTTCCCCTAGGCTGCTTTTTCATCACTATTGTTTATCACTATTCACTTTATGGTTGATATTTAATATTATTCACATAATTTTACACATTTTCAAGTGTAGGTTAGCGCTTACAGAGGGTTTCTATTTGTTTGTTGGCACATATACATACACAAACACAGACAAACGTACTTACACATCTACAAATGTGCAAACATACATGTATACACACATGTAAACAAACAATATCACACCCATAACTGGAGATATATATATATAAAGTACACACACATGAACACATATATATATACACACATAAAAACACGCACTGGTGTAGATATAAAATGCTATAAAAGTATGTACAGGTGCGTGCACGTAAAATAACAATAAATAAGTATGCACAGAGGTGTGTGCACCTGTATATATTCATACCATTCTTCTTTGATAAATATTTGTACTTTCCCATTAAAATTACATTTTTTTATGCCCCAGAACCCCCATATCTCGTGTTGGCTCTGGAAGGTGACATCGCTGACAGTGCTGAGAATAAGTGGGATTTACTGCTTTCTACTCTACAAGACTGGGAAGTGGAAACTCCAAAGCCTCCCCATGGCAGCTCTCTATCTATGCCCAACGGAGGCATCCATCATTCCGTACAACGAAATCCCCACCCACTACTGCTGGGCAACCCTTACTTCCGCTACCGCCCAGTGACGTCACCCTGACTCCATCCACCTCTTCACCCAACAGAGCGCATGCGCCGTTGGTGCTCTGAAACCCGGAAGAGGGGGAACTACTTCCTAGGCACACTGCATGGGACTGTGTGGAGAGGTCAGACAGGTGAGGAGAGGGGCTGCATGGATCTGTGGGTAGTGTTAACCGCTGCACTGCCGGGAAAAGGGGCTCTTTGCCATTAACTCCTTCGCTGCCACAGCCTGCACATTTCGTTAACCCCTGCGCTGACAGACTACTCATTAACCCCTGCACTGACAGGCTACTAATTAACCCTGGCCTGCTCCTAATTAACCCATGCACTGCCAGACTACTCATTAACCCATGCACTGCCAGACTACTCATTAACCCATGCACTGCCAGACTACTCATTAACCCATGCACTGCCAGACTACTCATTAACCCATGCACTGCCAGACTACTCATTAACCCATGCACTGCCAGACTACTCATTAACCCATGCACTGCCAGACTACTCATTAACCCATGCACTGCCAGACTACTCATTAACCCTGGTCTGCTCCTCATTAACCCCTGCACTGACTGACTACTGCTCATTAAGCCTGGCCTACTCCTCATTAATTCCTGCGCTTGCAGACTGCTCCTCTCATTAACTCCTGCACGGGAAAGCCCCTCTCTGCCCTTAACCCTGCATTTACAGGGGCTGCTCCTCCTGTATCAGTAATCCTTGCACTGTCAAATCTGCTTTAATGTATCAAAAACGCATGCGGTGCCAAGTGCTGCTCCTCGCTATAAGCGGATAATTGTATTTAAATAGCACAAACCGTGTGCACAGCACTTTACTAAATTACAATACACGTAAAAATAAGGTACCAAGCGTGGACTGCAGTCAATGACTGTCAGGAAAACCTAGTCACGCTATCAAACCATATACTGTATTTCATTGAAGCCGGTTGGTTGCTGCTATCAGACACTTTAAAATCCCATTCTTCTGTAACTTTGTCACAAAATATGATGTACCCTAAACTCCTAACATATCAATAGGGTCGCATTTTACTGTAGAATTACTCATTTGCAGTAAAGCAATATTTTATGCGAAAACACATGATGTGCCGTTTTCAATACACTGCAAGGAAAAATTCTCGTTCTACTAATCGTGTCTCGCTGCAAATATGATGGGTAATTACTTCTCAGTAAAATCCATCAATATGGTGGATATTTAACATAGAATCTTTACTTCAAGTAAGGCAATTACAGCAATTTTGGACAGAAAAGCGTTGTTTATTTACAGGAAACATTTTCCATTTATGACCTAGTTGTGCTGTCACTTTTAGCCAATTAAATACTTTTTAAAAAAAATGAAAAATACTTTATTTTTTGTCCCATTGCAACACACACCTGTGGTTTAACAACTCCCTTCCCTTTTGGTAGAACAGAAGGCCAATTTCTGTAGGAGTAACTACTGTATATAATGGTCCTTTGCCTCCTCCTGGTCAGTGTTTTTCTTTCCTTCCTAAAGATAAGATGGCAGCCAGTTTATTTTATTTTAGGATTCTTTTTTCTTTTGGGGGCTTCCACTGGGAAGTGACCTGGGATCCTGTAGATATTGGTGGTTTCAAGCTAGAGCAACACACATTGTTTATAGCTTGCTAGCTGGAGGATTGGACCAGAGTGCAATCCACTCCAAGGACCACGCATAGTGGGGCAGAGTAGGAGAATCCTGTCCACCAACTATGCATTGTGATCTGGTGTCAAGGGCATGAGGGAAATAATTATCCTCCATCTGGGGACCCAACGGTAGCACTGCAAAACTCTTGGGTAGCTGGCGCACTAAAAAAACCTAGATTGAATGGGTTGTCCTGTTCATCTGTTCTGGACGTAGGTCCGGAATTAGGGAACAGTCCTCGGGCTCGTCTGTCTCGCGTGGCCTATGTGGCAGTGGGCTCCTGAAGGGTACCTTCCCCATGCCGGACGCGATGCAGGCCCCTTTACCAGCGCACGGAGGTTTGAGGGTATTGGTAGCATCACCGGAGAAGGTCGGGCGCTACTTTCACTGGTGTTTTTTCGGGTTCTCGCTGTTCCGGAAGTCTGAGGTTTTTTTTGCCAATTGGGAGAAGAGACTATTTTAGGCATTCCGGACAGCAATTGGGTTGCCAGTACAACACAGCTCATATGGTACAAGGTATGTTTTGATTTTCATTTAGTTGGGTTACCTACTATTTCATGTCTTCTGTGCAGGAGACTGTGATGGAAAGCAGTTAGGACAACAAGTTCATTGAAGTCCCTACTGAGGCGAAATAAAAAAAAGCTAGTTTGTTGGCTTGTGGGGTGCCATTACCTGTTAAGTGCAGAAATAAATTATGCCAGGCTTGCCTTAAGAAGGTATCTCCCAAAGGGCTACTTCTGGAGGTGCTGGAGATCGGCTATGCAGGAGACCTTTGAGTCCCTTAAAGAAGCACCTTGTACTCCAGTAAAAGAGGAACCAGCTGGGGTTATCTGGAGTCATGTGCTCCCTCTTCAGAGTCTGGTTTGGAGGATGATTATGAATATTTGTCTTCCTCTTCAGAAGGAGAGTCCAAGGAAGAATGTTTTTTTCCTTTAACCCCGTTGATGAGGATAAACTGAATAAAACCAGGCGGTAGGTCATGGAAATCAAAGATTCCCAAGTACCTCCTAACAAGCAGGACACTATGTTGGTAGGCTCTCGCAGGAAATTAAGGGTGTTTCCGCTCCATTCATCAATTATAAATATGTTCCAGGAGGGTGGCATAGGCCAGACAAAACCTTGTTATCAACACAGAGATTTTAATTGATGTATCCTTTTTTTACAGAAGGATTCCTAAGTTTGGTACAATGCTCCTAAAGTAGGTCCACCTGTTTCCCGTCTGGCAAGGAAAACAACCATCCTATTACAGGATGTTCAGCAATTAAAGATGCAATGTACAAAAAGATGTATTGCAACTTTAAAGAATACTTTTTTGATATCAGGAGCAGCCTGCAAACCAGCAATGGCCACATCCTGTATTTCCAGGATCTAAGGGCTTGGCTAGTGCATTGGGAGAAGGATCTCTTTGCTGATGTTTCTAGACACAACATTCATAACTTTCCGAACCAAGTTAATATCAATTTTCCTTTTGTGGTGCCTGTTTTTACCTTGTCAAGCTCACGGTGAGAGAATAGGCCGTTTTGGCATTGGCGAGAAGGGCGCTATGGCTAAAGCCATAAATGGTGGACATGGCTTCCATGAATCATCTTTGCTCAATTCATGATTTTACTTTATTTGGTCCAGAATTGGAACGTATTGTCTACAAAATAACTGGCGCTAGACGTACATACTTCCCGTAAGACCAGAAGACATTTGGCAGACCGTTGTTTTAGTTTCTCCAGGTTTGCACCCTATGGATCTATACTGCCCAGACCACCCACAAGTAATTCTCTATTGTCCTTTCATGTGCGACATACCTTTCTGAAGACCAGGAACCAATAGCTCCAGTCTTCACAAAGTAAAAAAGATTCTGATCACTCCCAGGGGATCAAGGACGATATTACGGTTTGGGGAAGCTTGAGATTCTTTGCTCACCTATGACCAAGTGACCTCAAACCAATGGGTCTTCAGACAGTTACTCTAGCGTTTCCCAACCTGGGTGCGACGAA
Organism: Ascaphus truei; assembly: GCF_040206685.1. Classification (NCBI taxonomy): domain Eukaryota; kingdom Metazoa; phylum Chordata; class Amphibia; order Anura; family Ascaphidae; genus Ascaphus; species Ascaphus truei. Next base: position 291,234,214 of record NC_134487.1, read on the forward strand.
GCCCTGGTGTGCCATGATCCTCTGCCAATGGTGGCGTTCCAACAAGGGAAAACTGCTCGCTGAGCACGTCCTGGGCTACCTTGAGACAGAGGTTATTATCCACTTCTATTAGCCTGGCACAGAGGAGCAAGGAGGCTCTCCAGTTCAGACAGTGCAGGACATGCCGGCTGGAAAGCTGACATGGTTGAGGTGTGTGGGGAAAATGGGAGTAAAGAGTGAGGGCTTTGTATAGGGAGGAGAATATGATGGGTTTTTTTGTGGGGTGTGGGAAGTAAGAGAAAGAGGGTGATTATGATGTGTGAGGGTGAATGTGGAGTGCGTAAGGAGAGTGGTGGATGTGTACTTGTGAAAAGGAAGGTGTGTGTTGCGTGTAAGCGAGGAGGGGATGAGTGAAGTCTGAATAGCAGGGGTGCCCCAAAATTTAAAATAACTGCTTAAGGGGGGACCCTACTCAAAAAATGGTTGAGAACCACTTGGTTACTCCAATAGAATTTCACGACTTCCCACCACAAAAGTATGTTCTGTGAGCAACGTCGCCCTGTCCCACCATGAAGGAAAAAAAGTGATTCTGGCAGTGGTTAACAACCTACTGCCTTAAAACATTATCCATTATCTATCCAAGTTAACTTTAAGGGGATTTATTTCGGTTTTTTTTCCCCCCCGAGGAAAGCTTTGGGAGGGTTCAGCGCAGTCCAGGACTTGATAGAATTCAACAAGCATACAGTTTACAATTGTTTCAAGAAGGAAACGGTGATATCAGTTTACAACTGATGTATTTTTATGGTTGGACTGGATCTACTGGGCACATCGACGCCAAGGGTACTTCCAAAAATCTTGATAGTGTTGGCAGCAACCTTGAGACAAGATAGTATTGTGGTAATCCCATTCCTGGATGACTGGATGCTAAAACAGAGATCAAGAGATCAATTAAGATCAAATATTTCAAAAGTAGTAGAGTTCCTAACAAAGGATGGATCATCAACTGAAAGAAAAGCAACATGGTCCCATCTCGAAGGCTGTAGCTTCTTGGTCTGGCATTTAATACCAGCCAAGAGAAAAACTTCCTTCCATCTGATCAGAAAGATCAGACATTCGGCTTCCCCGACAGCAAGAAGCTGTATGAAACCTCAGGGCTTAATGCCAGCCTCTAGAAACCTTGCCCTGAGCAAAAAAACGTGTACGTCTTCTCCAGAGGTGTTTTGCTAAGATGGAGCAAGCTTGTCTCTGCATCACAGGACAAATGCCAGTCAGGATAGGGAGCACATTAAAATCCGTATTCTGTCTAGGATTTTTTAAATTTCCCAGACAGCATATTACTAGCCAACATTTAGGGAGATGAAAGCAAGCTCTTTAGCAATTTCCACTTCCAAGACTTGCATCAAAAGACGGGGGAAACATAAGTGCCGCAATGTTGAGAGACGTGAACCGCCTCCTGGAATGGGCAGAAGAACATTTTCACCTTACGGTTTACCAGTCAATCTGGTAGGGTTATGCATACATTGTAAACTGATTTTTGTTACTGTTATATGTTTTTTATTCACTTTTTATTAGTGAATAAAGTTTTCAATATTAACTTTTAGTCAGGTGACATTCAGGGCCAATGAGGATGGACGTTGCATCCGCGAGACTCTCTTTAGAGTCGCAGGTTGATGATGTCTCTCTCAGCAATGAATGGCGCCAAAAGGTAATTATAAAGGTGTGTGGTTTTGTCTGTACCCTACACCTTGATAAAGTACCAGCGCACGAAACGCGTAGGTGCGTTTTCTTTCACCTTATCCATTGTGAGCTAAAACAATAAATATCTATTTGGAGTTGCCCTAATATTTTTCATTGTTTTCATTCCTTGGACTTTGGCTGTGGTCCTGTACCTTTACACTTCTTCCTGGCTACTTACCAATGGACTCTGCGCCCCCCGGAATGACTGGATTACACTGGCAGACTGTTGGCAGCTAATGGGCCCTGTATCACATTACCTTATGCTGATTCCTCATAGCATTATCCTTATGGAGGAAAGTATTGTAGCCAATTATTGTGGTTGTCAAGTGGACACCATTAGGCCCTTATCTCTCCTGGGCTATATATATTATATGGACTGCCTTATTTGGAATATCTACACAGCACTCAATCTAACATTATTATTTGAATAGAGTATATGTGTGGTTTCTGAGCACCATCTTCCAATCAAACACAATGCTTGTGTATCTACCAGGTTAAATCAACAGCATGGAGAAAGTCTGACAAGCTGTTCTGTTCACTGAGCCCTGGCGCGGACAATCGGCTTCCAGAGACCTGTCTCAAGATGGTTGAAGTCTATAATATTTGAAGCATATAAGCAGAACATACAGAACCCCTGTAAGCTCATATTGAACCCCCCAAATAACCACAACATATATATATATATATATATATATATATATATATATATATATATATATATATATATATATATATATATATATAAAATCAAAAAATAAATAGATGATACCGTTCTGTGGCTAACGAAATGCTTTTATTTGTGCGAGCTTTCGAGATACACTGATCTCTTCTTCCGGCGATGTTACAATGAATGAATGAAGCAAGGATAACTTGAAAACAGTGTCTCTTGGAATGTTATCTGTGCTTGTCCTTCCCCCGGTGTGGACTGTTTTCAAGTTATCCTTGCTTCATTCATTGTAACATCGCCGGAAGAAGAGATCAGTGTATCTCGAAAGCTCGCACAAATAAAAGCATTTCGTTAGCCACAGAACGGTATCATCTATTTATTTTTTGATTATTGAAGCTCGGCTAACACGGTACTGATACCTCTACATGTATATATATATGTGTATATATATATGTATATATATATATATATGTATATATATATATATGTGTATATATATATATATATATATATATATATATATATATATATATATATATATGTGTGTATATATATATATATATATATATATGTATATGCAATTCAGAGTGCTTTTCCTGGTATTGTACAGGTTTTACAGAGTTTGAAGCCGGATGGCTTACTCGCTTTACCGGGCTATCTTCTGCTCCTCCTTACATCTTAGCTCTTAATTTCTCGCTATACACCATCCCGATTCTTGCGTTCGACTCAAGGATGTCTTCTGTCTACCCCCTTTGTATCCAAAGCCCTCTCCTGCCTTAAACCTTTCTCACTGACTGCCCCACACCTCTGGAATGCCTTTCCCCTCAATACCCGACTAGCACACTCTCTATCCACCTTTAAGACCCATCTTAAAACACACCTGCTTAACGACGCATATGAGTAGCTCTGTGGCTGATACTTTACACCTCATACATAAACCTTGGCCCCTTGCAGACGCACTGTTACCAGGACGCCCTTCTACTGTCTACGTTCTTACTACCAACCAATTAGATTGTAAGCTCTTCAGAGCAGGGACTCCTTTTCCTAAATGTTTCTTTTATGTCTGAAGCACTTTTTCCCATTTTATGTGTTATTTATATGATTGTCACGTGTATTACGGCTGTAAAGCGCCATGTACATTAATAGCGCTAAATAAATAACGACATACATACCAAAAACTTTCCATGCCTGGGGAAGCAAGGTGTTCACTGCTTGGAAATGTGAACAGAAAGCTCTGACCTTGGAGATGTCTGTAGAAATGCAGTATTTCTGCAAGTGTACATGACTGCATATACACACAATGCTCATCGCTAATTGTATAACACAATCCAGAGTCTATACATTTTGTGAACTTGTTTGTGTGACTAAGAAACCAGTATGAGGTTACTCCCAAAATGCTACATTCTCAGTATCACGTAGGCCTATATTTACTTAATGATGCTAAGCCATAAGGCATTTGTCTCCAGTTTGGTGTCCTGAATTACTGGATCTTTTAATTATGTGTATGAGTGTCCGTCCTGTTGTTCACCCCATTTTTTGTATTATTCAAATGGATTTTATTTACGCACACCCCACCAGTGCCGCTCAGTCACAGGCGAATGTTCTTCAATAGATTTTTCTCTTCTCTTCCCAACACTAAGGTGATAGAATAGGAGAATTAACTCCTATGGAATGCTCACAGGGAACTTCCATGTATAGAAATGTCCTTATATCACAATTGTCTTTCCAGAAACAAACAGCATGCTTGAAATCAGACCTTCCAATCAGTAATATCACTTGCAGACCCTTAAAAGCCACTCTGTGTGGATTCCCACTAACCTTTGTTGTAGGTATATCTTGTATGGGTGTCGCTGGCTAAAGGTACAATAATGCAGTAAATTGGATAAACTCGCATGAATAATTTGCTGGAGGTCCAGGTGCTGTTGAGCGTGCTCCTACCGATGGAGTGTAAGATGCAGGAATTCATGGATGGCGGTGCAACTGCCTTGGAAAAAAGAGTACTCTTTGACAAAGGCCCTTGCGGCAGAAACGCGTCAGAGTGCTTGCTGTGCTGTTTTTTATGTGCCAATAAACTTTTGTACCCAGTATCCTGCAATCTTTGGTCCCACGCTTTTTTCCAAGGCAGTTGCACCGCCATTCATGAATTCCTGCATCTTCCCAACACTACAATTGTATGTATGTATGTATGTCTTTATTTGTATAGCGCCATAAAATGTACATAGCGCTTCACAGTAGTAATACATGTCATATAAATAGCAAATATAAATAACACATCATGGGAATAAGTGCTTCAGACATACTGTAAAAGTAACATTAAGGAAGGAGTCCCTGCTCCGAGGAGCTTACAATCTAATTGGTAGGTAGGGAGAACGTACAGAGACAGTAGGAGGGAATACTAGTAAGTGCGTCTGCAGGAGGCCAAGCTTTGTGTCATGTGTCCATGATTATCCAGTGCTACTCATATGCTTCTTTAAGCAGATGTGTCTTAAGGTGGGTCTTAAAGGTGGATAGCGAGGGGGCTAGTCGGGTATTGAGGGGAAGAGCATTCCAGAGGTGTGGGGCAGAAAGTGAGAAAGGTTTAAGGCGGGAGAGAGCTTTAGATACAAAGGGGGTAGAAAGAAGACATCCTTGAGAAGAACGCAAGAGGTCGTGATGGTGCATAGCGAGAAATTAGGGCTGAGATGTAATGAGGGGCAGAAGAATGTAAAGCTTTAAAAGTGAGCAGTAGAATTGAGTGTGAGATACGCGATTTAATCGGAAGCCAGGAGAGTGATTTCAGCAGGGGAGACGCTGAGACAGATTTAGGAAAGAGTAGAGTGATTCTGGCAGCAGTGTTTAGGATAGATTGTAGGGGAGACAGGTGAGAGGTAGGAAGGCCGGACAGCAGGAGGTTGCAGTAATCGAGACGTGAGAGAATGAGGGCCTGAATCAGAGTTTTAGCAGTTGAGTAACAGAGGAAAGGGCGTATCTTTGTGATATTGCGGAGGAAAAAGCGACAAGTTTTAGAAACGTTTTGAATATGAGAGGAGAATGAGAGAGAGGAATTCTGTTGAAAGTGCCTGGCTAACATAATCTTGTAACCTTGGAGGTTGTTCGTCAGTCTATCCATGATCTGATTCGATGGATTGAGTTCATAGGGCACATTATGATCCATTCACTTTAATGGTCCCATGAGGTGCTTTTACATCTTAGAATATATGCCCCTTAAAGGAGCTATCCAAGCCAGTGTTTTTTGTTTTGTTTTTTAAGAAGGGGGTCTCCGGAGTTGAACTCCGTTAACTTCAGCCCCCTGCTTCTAGAGATTCGTAGGGGGTGCCGGCATCCCTCTGCTTTTTAAAGCTCCCACGTGACGCAGGCCAATAGGAAGCCGGTACCGGATGACGTCACTTCCTGACGGCTTCCTATTCGCCCCGCACCAGCACTTACCGAGGTAAGTATCTCCGGAAAAGGGGGGGACCCTGCAGCTGAAATTAACGGGGGTTCAGCTCCGGAGACCCGCTACTTCAATCATATTTTAAAAAAAAACTCTGCCGGCTTGTCGCTCCGATTTTAATGTGTTGTTGTCTTCTAAATGTGTTGAAGAGAATTGCAGCATAAAGCCGGGCTATAAAACAGCTGAAAATGTGTGTCTCGCTCTCTTTCTCTGTGCCGCTCGCTCTCTCTCTCTCTCTGTGCCGCGCTCTCTCTCTCTCTCTGTGCCGCTCTCTCTCTCTGTGCCGCTCTCTCTCTCTCTGTGCCGCTCTCTCTCTCTGTGCCGCTCTCTCTCTCTGTGCCGCTCTCTCTCTCTGTGCCGCTCTCTCTCTCTGTGCCGCTCTCTCTCTCTGTGCCGCTCTCTCTCTCTCTCTCTCTGTGCCGCTCTCTCTCTGTCTGTGCCACGCTCTCTCTCTCTCGCCGCTCTCTCTCTGTCTGTGCCACGCTCTCTCCTCTCTCTCTCTCTCTCTCTCTCTCTCTCTCTCTCTCTCCTCTCATCTCTCTCTCTCTCTCTCTCTCTCTCTCTCTCTCTCTCTCTCTCTCTCTATCTCTCTCTTCCTCTCTCTCTCTCTCTCTCTCTCTCTCTCTCTCTCTCTCTCTCTCTCTGTGTGTGTGTCGCCTCTCGTTCTCTCTGTGCTTTCGATACTTGTTTTGTGAGGAGAAAATCTAAGTGTGACCTGCATTATTAACTTGCCAGAAGTTTATTTCAACACTCAATAACTGATCTGTTTGAGCCCCGGAGGCTATGAGAAGATAGGGGGTAAGCTGCTGCACACCATATGATCAAAAGACTTTCATAATTACTGGTGCTCTTGTACTGAGGGGTAGCCTGCTGGAGACCCAAATAGTTTCTGGAAGCAAAGAATAACACAGAGGCATCCTTGCCTCGTGTCGTTCTTTGCTTCCTGAACCCCAGAGGCTGACATATTTTCCTAATGCAGTGTGGGGGAAGGCAAGTTAGAGCTTGATATTTAAGTTCCTTATGGCTACAATAATTGGGGATAATCCCTTGTTTAACAGGTGGGCTGCAGCAGGTTTTTTCCACATTAGATTGAAGCCCTGCCCATCAGTTTTTTATATAGTTTTTTTTTTAATTGTATAAGCGCATATTTAGACAGTGGGTATTTAAATTCAGGTACTTCCTGTCTAATTTATTGACATGACAGTTTGTGTTCTTAAGTCTTTTCTTTTTAAATACCTGTTAGATGCCCCACCTGCCTTTTTATCCCTCATGCGTCAGCGTCTTTATGCCACTTGTGGGTCAAAGATTGATCCATTCTGCCATCTAAGTTATGATGCATTAGTGACAAGTGATAATTACCTGTCAGCACCGGAGCTGTGACTTTTTTGCAATGAGTAATTTCGTAGTTTGCAAGCTTGAAGCTAACTCCGAACATCATAGGTGTTCATCCATTAAATTAGAACATCCGTGTGTGTGTGTATTTTGTAATTAAATTCACGCCAGATAAGCCTTCTGAGGAACCCGTCACATTGCACAAAATGTATGGACCATGCACCGGGGTTAGGATATGAAAATAACGCTCTTTTATTCCATACACTGGTTAAGAGTCATGTGGGGGCCCATATATTACCTGCATTGCACACTCTAGCGCAGATGTATTGCTACAGCACTTTGTTTAGGTATGTGCTGCCCTAAAATCCTGGTTTGTTACTTACAGATGTTCAGACCAGCTGTCGGTCTCGTGGGTGAAGGTTAAAATGCTGCACTCTGCCTCCCACCCCCTCTTCCACGACCCCCAACATATTTAGTAGAGTATCGCTTGACTTGTGCGGGCGGTGGACTCGGGGGGGGGGGGGCGCGGGAGGTGTACTCGGGGGGGGGGGGGGGGGGGGGGGCGACGACGGAGGTGGGGTCGGGGGGAGGCGGGGGAAGTTGGCCACGGGGGGGGAAGCAGGCTGCAGGAGGAGCTGGTACTTCCCCCTCCGTCCCACGTTGGGAGCGGGGGGGGTGGGAGATGCGGGCTGCAGGAGGAGCTGGACCTTCCCCCTCCGTCCCACGTTAAGGGGGGGGGGGGCAGAGCGGGCCCTGCGCATGCGCGCCGGGACCGCGGGTAATCGCCGCCATTTTTTTTTTTTACACTTTTTTTAAAATTTATTTAATTAACCCGCGGGGGCCCGGTACGCCAGTGCCCTTTCTCCCCCCACTGTTTGCGGGCCTGTCTATGGACAATTAGACCGCGTAGCTCCTTCTCTTTCCTCCATGTTCGCCGTCTCCAACTTGTATGCAAGTTACTTATTTTCTGTATGTTTTCTTTCAGGGACTCGCTGTGCCCGCAAAATTCTGGTGCAGCGCTGGGTGCAGCGCTGGGTGCAGCGCTGGGTGCAGCGCTGGGGCTTTTATAAGAAAATATATATTTTCATGGCACAGTGGGATTATAAACATATGAAACTGATAAGTCTCTTTGTAACCCTTTCATTGCCAGATGGGAGTGCAACACCGTTCAGCAGTGAAAGGGTCAAGATTTCTTTGTTTACTACAGATGTAGCCGTTCTCATTGCTCTGGCTGGGGCGTTGCACAGGAAGCACCGCAACAGCGGGGCTATTGCAACTATCGTACTCACTCTAGTGTGTGTGTGTGTGTGTGTGTCTGTGAAACCTTTGTATAACTTCTTTAAAGCAGTAGTCTTACAAAATGCTGGCCCCTCTTGCGCTGAAGGCGTATCAAAAAGTATTGATAGGCTGACTTGTGCTCTATTACTCGCAGGTCGCCATTCCCATCCGCCGTGCCCCGCAATGTCCTCTCTGTCCAGCTATGCCCTGCGGATGTCCCGCCTGAGCGCCAGGATCTTCGGGGAGGTCGCGAGGCCGACCGACAACAGGTCAATGAAAGTGGTGAAGCTGTTCAGCGAGCCGCCTTTAGCCAAGAGAAGGAAGTGTACGACTGGTACCCCCAACACAACGCCTACTTCGCCCTCATGAAGAAGCTGCGATTCCTTGGTCTTTACAGGTAAATCACCGACGTAATGAGCACAGGAACCGAATGTAGCTCAGATAACCCCTCGCTTTACCTTTTTTTTTTTTTTTAAACTGGTTAGAAAACCGACATTAAATACCAGTTTACTACAAAAGGTTACTATGTAATAACTATGTAAAAATGTTAATGTAAAAATCTTAGACTTTTATCTACAGTGCATTTAAGTTACATCATTTGTTCCCATGCGCAGGAAGAAAATTTATTTCTTTGTTTCACCCAATGATGTGTGTCCAGTGCTGGTAATCTGGGATCTGCTATAACATTATAATTGTGGAAGGCTGAACATATTACCTGTGCTTCCTCCCTTTCAGAAGTACTGTATGCTGCTGGTAAAAGGATTGGCCTTACATATATGGAGCACACAGAACAGATTCTGATCCGGGGCGCTTTCACATATTTCACAAAGTTTAGTCCATAGCACAATAAGAAATGACATATATTCAGTGTAGGTAGCTGCTAAACGGATATTACCTTGACGAGGATGGCAGGCTTGAATCATGTTTTGATCAACAGATGAAACCAAATGATTCCTTTGTTACACAGACTTGAGTCTTTTATTGTAAACATGTCACTAGTATATTTTATCCCAAATTTGTAGGAGCGCACGATCTGTTCTTTGTTTTTTTGATATATGTTGTGTGTGTGTGTGTGTACACTATGTGGACGGGTGGCAAGACAGAAGCCATTGCTTAAGACGACATGTGGAAAAAGGTTTTGTGTGTCAGACCAGACAAAAATTGAACTTTTTGGTCTAAATCCCAAGCGCAAACCAAACACTGCACATTACCCATTCAACACATCCCAACTGTCGAGCATGGTGGTGGCAACATCATGTTATGGGGATGGTGCTCTTCAGCAGGAACTCTCAGGAGAAGAGGTGGGCACTGTGTCTGTGGAAGGGGACGACACGCTGTTAATTGCTTTATTCTCCCCTCCGTTCCTGATCATATGATAGAAATGATTCTAAATTTAAATAGAAAGTGAAACACGGCCAAGTTTCAGGCTCCATTGGATCAATTCAGAGGAGCAATTCATGCTTTATTTTTTACCGTTCTTTAACATAGGTTTGAAGCAGGGGGTCCCCGGAGCTGAACCCCATTAATCTCCTCTCCGGGGATCCCCTGTTTTCTGAGATGCAGACCTCCAAAGGGGGGTGCCGGTTATCTCGGCAAAGTTTACAGCTCCTGCGTCATTCAGGCCAATGGGAAGCCGAACCTGCTGACGTCACTGCTTCCTATCGGCCCGCAGGGCGCGGGTGCTTTAAATAGCGGCCATTGCATGAACGCTGCTAGCCGAGTGGAGTGGCTACCGGCACCTCCTACGGAGGCCTGTATCTCCGGAAGCAGGTGGTCCCCGGAGCTGAAATTAATGGAGTTCAGTTCCAGAGACCCCCTGCTTCAATCCTTTATTTACAAAAAATAAATAATGCAATAAACACTTCCAGCTTGGATTGCCTCTTTAACACTAAAAATGCTTCGTTTTGCGACATCCGCAGGTGTGCAGCACCAATATATCAGTAAATAGCCTCCGTGTGTGCAACATACGCTACATAAGTGTCTGTGTGGATTTTTTTGACATGTCTGTATAGAATTGTATGTAGCAAAAAATGGAGAGCTAAGAGTCCCCCAAGACACGTTGTGCATGTAAGTGATTGATTATCGGAGGACTCCTCTTAGCCCTCCATCTTTTTTGCCATGTTACTTTAATCACACATTGCACCCACTAATTATCACATCCAAGATATCAATTAACCGATCCATTCATTACAATACATATCTTGAGTGTACAAAGTTGATCACATCATCCTTTCTAGAATTGTATGTATCCGTGTGTAAGTGACGACGTGTGGTGGGATTAAGGAGCATCCTGGGTTGGCATTAGGGGTCAGCGGCTATAAATGGCACAGGGCACCATTAACCTATTTCCTTCCAGTGGTCAGCAACGGTCTAGGACATTTGGTTGCGGCAAAATGGCTGCGACCAAATCTCCACCGCCGTTTAGCCGCTACTCACCTCGCTGTCTGCCACTTCACCGCCAAGGGAAGTCCATAATCTTACCCCTTACCCTAAAAACCCTAATACTAAAGCTACCCCCTACCCTAAAAACCTTAAGCCCATGCCCTTAACGCCCTACCCTAACCGCTAAATTTACCCTTAAATTAACTTACCTTGGCGAGGCGGCTGAGTGTCCAGCGGCTGCGACGGAGGGAATGTCCTATTTTCCGGTTAACGCCCAGCTTGCCCCGCTGGCAGCAAAAGATTTTAATGATCTGCTTAAAATATGTTTGTAAGTAATCACGTTTTAGCCTCATAATGATTTCCGTGTCAGAGAATAGAGTTCTCATTACAGCGACTCACAGTGTAATATTTATACGCTCTGTTTGTACAATCCCCATTCATGTCTCTTTCCCTCCGTCTGTGACTA